>NW_027508756.1:0-10000 GCF_051911475.1 Siphateles boraxobius
TCTCCCTCTCTCTCTCTCTCTCTCTCTCTCAGGCACTCTCTCGCTCTCTCTCTCTCTCTCTCTCTCTCTCTCTCTCAGGCACTCTCTCGCTCTCTCTCTCTCTCTCTCTCTCTCTCCTCTCTCTCTCTCTCAGGCACTCTCTCTCTCTCTCTCTCTCTCTCTCTCTCTCTCTCTCTCTCTCAGGCACTCTCTCTCTCTCGCTCTCTCTCTCTCAGGCACTCTCTCTCTCTCTCACTCTCTCGCTCTCTCTCTCTCTCTCTCTCTCAGGCACTCTCTCTCTCTCGCTCTCTCTCTCTCTCAGGCACTCTCTCTCTCTCTCTCGCTCTCTCTCTCTCTCTCTCTCTCTCTCTCTCTCTCTCTCGCTTCTCTCTCTCTCAGGCACTCTCTCTCTCTCGCTCTCTCTCTCTCACGCACTCTCTCTCTCTCTCTCTCGCTCTCTCTCTCTCAGGCACTCTCTCTCTCTCTCTCTCAGGCACTCTCTCTCCCTCTCTCTCTCTCTCTCCCTCTCTCTCTCTCTCTCTCTCTCTCTCAGGCACTCTCTCTCTCTCTCTCTCCTCCTCTTTCAAGCACTCTCTCTCTCTCTCTCTCTTTCAGGCACTCTCTCTCTCACTCTCCCTCTCTCTCTCTCCCTCTCTCTCTCTCTCTCTCTCTCTCTCTCTCTCAGGCACTCTCTCTCTCTCTCTCAGGCACTCTCTCTCTCTCTCTCTCTCGCTCGCTCGCACTCTCTCTCTCTCTCTCTCTCTCTCTCTCTCAGGCACTCTCTCTCTCTCTCTCTCTCTCTCAGGCACTCCCTCTCCCTCTCTCTCTCTCCCTCCCTCTCTCTCTCTCTCTCGCTCGCACTCTCTCTCTCTCTCTCAGGCACTTTCTCTCTCGCTCTCTCTCTCTCTCGCCCTCACGCTCTCTGTCGCGACTCTTGTTCTAAATATAGCAGGCTTCATTCAGTGATCGAAACAAATATTATTAACATTTATTGAAGTTTTACAGTATATAGAAACGACACTGAACGCTCCGAGCGAGCTGTGCTGTGGTAAACTGCGGCTATGGATATTTCGGAGGGCGCCTGGCCACGCCCCCTTGGTGGGCTCTGACGTGTATGATGTAATGCTAGCTCATTGGCGCACACGTTGGAGGTGCCCGCGCCATTGGATGTGCAGTTGCCGCAGCACAGCCAATGAGTGAGCCAGACACTCACTGTGCTAGCTGTGCAGCTGGAAAATGGGTTTTACATGTTAAGCTTCAGAATTTTGCCACTCACAAAGCAGACAGCCGCGCCTCTGCTACCGTGGGCGTGTTTTTTTTAGAATAATCGTTGACAGCCCTAACACACACACACACACTCTCTCTCTCACACACACACTCTCTCTCTCTCTCACACACACACAAACACACACTCTCACACACACACACTCACACACAATAAGTGCTGTTTAACTGCATTTAGTGCAGATCCCCTGACCTTTCACCTTTGACCCTGCAGGTTTTCTGATCCCTGCGTGGGATCACTTCCTGGATGATTCACGCGAGAGCAACGACACGTCACACCTGCTCAGGTGAATCACACACACACACGTATACAGCTGTGATACACAGCTGTGTGTCTGTCTCTAAACTAGGGGTCGACCGATACGTGTGTTCAGTGGCGATTATTACAGATCAAGTAGACTGATAATTCTCCTGATATATTGGGCATCTTATGATCCAATCTTAAAAATTAAGATGTTGGTGCTGGAAAGTCCTCCGAGTGGGGACCACGAGCGGGTCACGAGCAGAGCAGGTCACGAGCGGAGCAGGTCACGAGTGGAGTGGGTCACGAGTGGAACAAGGCACGAGCGGAGCAGGTCTCGAGTGGGTCACGAGCGGAGCGGGTCACGAGCGGGTCACAAGCGGAGCGGGTCACGAGCGGGTCACAAGCGGAGCGGGTCACGAGTGGGTCACGAGCGGAGCGGGTCACGAGCGGAGCGGGTCATGAGCGGAGCGGGTCACGAGCTGGTCACGAGCGGAGCGGGTCACGAGCGGAGCGGGTCACGAGCGGAGCGGGTCACGAGCGGAGCGGGTCACAAGCGGAGCGGGTCACGAGCGGGTCACAAGCGGAGCGGGTCACGAGCGGTTTACAAGCGGAGCGGGTCTCGAGTGGGTCACGAGCGGATCGGGTCACAAGCGGAGCGGGTCACGAGTGGGTCACGAGGGGAGCGGGTCACGAGCAGAGCGGGTCACAAGCGGAGCGGGTCACGAGCGGAGCGGGTCACAAGTGGGTCACGAGCGGAGCGGGTCACGAGCTGGTCACGAGCAGAGCGGGTCACGAGCGGAGGGGGTCACGAGCGGAGCGGGTCACGAGTGGGTCACGAGCGGAGCGGGTCACGAGCGGAGCGGGTCACGAGCAGGGTCACGAGCGGAGCAGGTCACGAGCGGAGTGGGTCACGAGTGGAACAAGGCACGAGCGGAGCAGGTCTCGAGTGGGTCACGAGCGGAGCGGGTCACGAGCGGAGCGGGTCACGAGCGGGTCACAAGCGGAGCGGGTCACGAGTGGGTCTCGAGTGGGTCACGAGCGGAGCGGGGTCACGAGCAGAGCGGGGTCACGAGCGGGTCACGATATGCTCTTTAAATAAAATATCAAATAGCGTATTTCAAAATTAATTGATTTTATTGGCAAATCGGTTTTGAAAAGGCCGATACCGATATCATTAAAAATAAGCGGAGTGGGTCACGAGTGGGTCTCGAGTGGGTCACGAGCGGAGCGGGTCACGAGCGGGTCACAAGCGGAGCGGGTCACGAGCAGAGCGGGTCACGAGCGGAGAAGGTCACGAGCGGAGCGGGTCACGAGCGGAGCAGGTCACGAGCAGAGCAGGTCACGAGCAGAGCGGGTCACGAGCGGAGCAGGTCACGAGCAGAGCAGGTCACGAGCAGGTCAGGAGCGGAGCGGGTCACGAGCGGAGCGGGTCACGAGCGGAGCGGGTCACGAGCGGAGCGGGTCACGAGCAGAGCGGGTCACGAGCGGAGCGGGTCACGAGCGGAGCGGGTCACGAGCGG
The DNA here is from genome assembly GCF_051911475.1 of Siphateles boraxobius. NCBI lineage: Eukaryota > Metazoa > Chordata > Actinopteri > Cypriniformes > Leuciscidae > Siphateles > Siphateles boraxobius. Next base: position 3,028 of record NW_027508756.1, read on the forward strand.
AGCAGGTCACGAGCAGAGCAGGTCACGAGCAGGTCAGGAGCGGAGCGGGTCACGAGCGGAGCGGGTCACGAGCGGAGCGGGTCACGAGCGGAGCAGGTCACGAGCAGAGCGGGTCACGAGCGGAGCGGGTCACGAGCGGAGCGGGTCACGAGCGGAGCAGGTCACGAGCAGAGCGGGTCACGAGCGGAGCAGGTCACGAGCAGAGCAGGTCACGAGCAGGTCAGGAGCGGAGCAGGTCACGAGCGGAGCAGGTCACAAGCGGGGTCACGAGCGGAGCGGGTCACGAGCAGAGCAGGTCACGAGCAGAGCGGGTCACGAGCGGAGCAGGTCACGAGCAGAGCAGGTCACGAGCAGGTCAGGAGCGGAGCAGGTCACGAGCGGAGCAGGTCACAAGCGGGGTCACGAGCGGAGCGGGTCACGAGCAGAGCAGGTCACGAGTGGGTCACGAGCGGAGCGGGTCACGAGTGGGTCACGAGCGGAGCGGGGTCACGAGTGGGTCACGAGCGGAGCGGGGTCAAGAGTGGGTCACGAGCGGAGCGGGTCTAGAGTGGGTCACGAGCGGAGCGGGTCACGAGTGGAGCGGGTCACGAGCGGAGCGGGTCACGAGTGGGTCACGAGCGGAGCGGGTCACGAGCGGAGCGGGTCACGAGCGGAGCGGGTCACGAGCAGGGTCACGAGCGGAGCGGGTCACGAGCGGAGCGGGTCACGAGCAGGGTCACGAGTGGAGCGGGTCACGAGCAGGGTCACGAGTGGAGCGGGTCACGAGCAGGGTCACGAGTGGAGCGGGTCACGAGTGGAGCGGGTCACGAGTGGAGCGGGTCACGAGCGGAGCGGGTCACGAGCGGGTCACGAGCGGAGCGGGTCACGAGCGGAGCGGGTCACGAGCGGAGCAGGTCACGAGCGGAGTGGGTCACGAGTGGAACAAGGCACGAGCGGAGCAGGTCTCGAGTGGGTCACGAGCGGAGCGGGTCACGAGCGGAGCGGGTCACGAGCGGGTCACAAGCGGAGCGGGTCACGAGTGGGTCTCGAGTGGGTCACGAGCGGAGCGGGGTCACGAGCAGAGCGGGGTCACGAGCGGGTCACGATATGCTCTTTAAATAAAATATCAAATAGCGTATTTCAAAATTAATTGATTTTATTGGCAAATCGGTTTTGAAAAGGCCGATACCGATATCATTAAAAATAAGCGGAGTGGGTCACGAGTGGGTCACGAGCGGAGCGGGTCACGAGCGGGTCACAAGCGGAGCGGGTCACGAGCAGAGCGGGTCACGAGCAGAGCGGGTCACGAGCGGAGAAGGTCACGAGCGGAGCAGGTCACGAGCAGGTCACGAGCGGAGCGGGTCACGAGCGGAGCAGGTCACGAGCAGAGCGGGTCACGAGCGGAGCAGGTCACGAGCAGAGCAGGTCACGAGCGGAGCAGGTCACGAGCAGAGCAGGTCACGAGCAGGTCAGGAGCGGAGCAGGTCACGAGCGGAGCGGGTCACAAGCGGGGTCACGAGCGGAGCGGGTCACGAGCAGAGCAGGTCACGAGTGGGTCACGAGCCGGTCACGAGCGGAGCGGGTCACGAGTGGGTCACAAGCGGAGCGGGGTCAAGAGTGGGTCACGAGCGGAGCGGGTCTAGAGTGGGTCACGAGCGGAGCGGGTCACGAGCGGGTCACGAGCGGGTCACGAGCGGGTCACGAGCGGGTCACGAGCGGAGCGGGTCACGGCGGAGCGGGTCACGAGCGGAGTGGGTCACGAGTGGGTCACGAGTGGAGCGGGGTCACAAGCGGGTCACGAAATGCTCTTTAAATAAGATATCAAATAGCGCATTTCAAAATTAATTGATTTTATTGGCAAATCGGTTTTGAAAATGGCCGATACCGATATCAATAAAAATGCTTAATATCAGCGCCGATAATCGGTTGACCCCCTACTAAGAGTGTGTGTGTGTGTGTGTGTGTGTGTGTGTGTCAGTGCGGGGTGTGTGGAGGAGCTGTTTCCGAGGTATTCTCGTCTGCGAGTGGACTCGAGTGGAGCTGCAGAACTGCAGGTGTTGAGAGAGAGTCTGCAGAGAGAGAGAGAGCGCAGGAAGGTACTGATATAGGTCTCTCTCCACCAACCTCTGTTCTCATGTTCACATCACAATAAACTCAAGCTCTGCTTTCACTGATTCTCTGTCACTCGTGTTTACTGTCTGCTCAACATGAATTTCTTGTTGTTAAAAGTGTATGTTAGATGAATACATGTAAAATGTTCCTCATCCCTGTGTGTGTGTGTGTGTCAGGTGTGTGAGCAGCAGGTGGCGTCTCTCCACAGTAAAGTTCTTCAATTTCAGCAACAGTTAACACTCGCTGTGGCCGCCGACCGCAAGAAAGACATCATGATTGAACAACTGGACAAGGTACACACACACACAATGACCCATAGTGCCACCTAGTTAATACTGTTTTAAGCAGTTTGAACACGGATTATGATATTTGACACTGATAATCTACAGTATAATGTATTCTACTTACTTGTGAATCATGGGTCATATTTAATCCAGATGTTCTGCAGTTTGTTTATGATTCTCATTAAGAGTCTGGACCCTACTAGTATTATTTGTAATTAATAGTTTTTTAAAGTGTGTGTGTGTCTCAGACGCTGGTGAAGGTGGTCGAGGGCTGGAAGAGACACGATCAGGAGCTGAACAAGGAGATGAAGAGCCTGCAGGAGGAGAAGGAGATGGCACAGAGAACACACAACACACACACACAGGTACACCACACTCTGCATGCTGTCACATGTGTGATGATGCTGTTAAACACAAGTGTGTGTGTGTGTGTGTCTCAGGCTCTGTCTCGTGTCGAGAAGAATCTCTCTCAGGTTGAAGAAACTCTAAACAAGGAGCAGGAACACAACCAGGAGCTGCAGAAGACCAACAAACAACTGGTAACTAACACACACACATAGCGTTTATTCTCCATCTCCATGTTAAAAACAGTGACATGATGATGGTGATGATGATGATGGTGGTGATGGTGGTGATGGTGATGATGATGATGGTGGTGATGGTGGTGATGGTGATGATGATGATGGTGGTGATGGTGGTGATGATGATGATGATGATGATGGTGATGATGATGATGGTGATGATGATGATGATGATGATGGTGATGATGATGGTGGTGATGGTGATGATGATGATGGTGGTGATGGTGATGATGATGATGGTGGTGATGGTGGTGATGATGATGATGGTGATGATGATGATGATGATGATGATGATGATGATGATGATGATGATGGTGATGATGATGGTGGTGATGATGATGATGATGATGGTGATGGTGGTGGTGATGGTGGTGGTGATGATGATGGTGATGGTGATGGTGGTGGTGATGGTGGTGGTGATGGTGGTGGTGATGATGATGGTGGTGATGGTGGTGATGGTGATGATGGTGGTGATGGTGGTGGTGATGGTGATGATGATGGTGGTGATGGTGGTGGTGATGGTGGTGATGGTGATGATGATGATGGTGGTGATGGTGGTGATGATGATGATGATGATGATGATGATGGTGATGATGATGATGATGATGATGGTGATGATGATGGTGGTGATGGTGATGATGATGATGATGATGGTGATGATGGTGGTGGTGATGGTGGTGGTGATGATGATGGTGGTGATGGTGGTGATGGTGATGATGGTGGTGATGGTGGTGGTGATGGTGATGATGATGGTGGTGATGGTGGTGGTGATGGTGATGATGATGATGGTGGTGATGGTGGTGATGATGGTGATGATGATGGTGTTGATGGTGATGATGATGATGATGATGGTGGTGATGATGATGATGGTGATGATGAAGATGATGATGGTGGTGATGGTGATGATGGTGGTGATGATGATGATGATGGTGGTGACGATGGTGATGGTGATGATTATGGTAATGATGGTGGTGATGATGATGATGGTGATGATGGTGATGATGATGATGATGATGATGATGATGATGGTGGTGATGGTGATGGTGGTGGTGATGATGATGGTGATGGTGGTGATGATGATGATGGTGGTGATGATGATGGTGGTGATGGTGATGATGATGGTGGTGATGATGATGATGAAGATGATGATGGTGGTGATGGTGATGATGGTGGTGATGATGATGATGATGATGGTGATGGTGGTGATGATGATGATGATGAGAATGATGATGATGGTGGTGATGATGATGATGGTGGTGATAATGGTGATGATGATGATGGTGGTGATGGTGATGATGGTGATGATGGTGGTGATGATGATGATGGTGGTGATGGTGATGATGATGATGATGATGGTGATGATGATGGTGATGATGGTGGTGATGATGGTGATGATGGTGATGATGGTGATGGTGATGATGATGATGATGATGGTGATGATGATGATGATGATGATGATGGTGGTGATGATGATGATGGTGATGATGATGATGATGATGGTGGTGATGGTGATGATGAAGATGATGATGGTGGTGATGGTGATGATGGTGGTGATGATGATGATGGTGGTGATGATGATGATGATGATGGTGATGGTGGTGATGATGATGATGGTGGTGATGATGATGATGGTGATGATGGTGATGATGGTGGTGATGGTGATGATGATGATGATGATGATGGTGATGATGATGGTGATGATGATGATGGTGGTGATGAAGATGATGATGATGATGGTGATGATGGTGATGATGATGGTGATGATGATGATGGTGGTGATGATGATGGTGGTGATGATGATTATGGTGATGATGATTATGGTGATGATGATGATTATGGTGATGATGATGATGATGGTGATGATGGTGGTGATGATGGTGGTGGTGGTGATGGTGATGATGATGATGGTGATGATGATGATGATGGTGGTGATGATGATGATGGTGATGGTGGTGATGATGATGATGATGATGATGATGGTGATGATGATGGTGATGATGATGATGGTGATGATGAAGATGATGATGATGGTGATGATGATGGTGATGATGATGATGGTGGTGATGATGATTATGGTGATGATGATTATGGTGATGATGATGATTATGGTGGTGGTGATGATAATGGTGGTGGTGATGATAATGGTGGTGGTGATGATGATGGTGGTGGTGATGATGATGATTATTATGGTGATGATGATGATGATGAAGATGATGATGAAGATGATGGTGATGATGATTATTATGATGATGATGATGATGATGATTATGATGATGAAGATGATGGTGATGATGATTATTATGACGATGATGATGATGATGATGATGAAGGTGGTGATGATGATGGGATGGTGTTTGTGTTCAGGAGCAGCAGGTGTCTGATCTGCGTGTGTGTGTGGAGGATCTCCAGCAGGAGGAGCAGAAGCTGCGCAGAGAAGGAGACCGAGACCGAGAGCAGCTTCACACACTCCAGACAGAGTCACACAACACACACACACAACTACAGCAACACATACAAGAGCTACAGCAACAACTACAGGAGCTACAGCAGCAGCTGCACACACAAAGGGTAACTCACACACACTCGAACTCACACTCACACACTACCACTCACACACACACACACACTCTGTCCATGACATTTTCATGTATGTGTTGACGCATTCAGGAGCGGGTGAAACAGGAAGTGGAGGGTCGTGAGGAGGCTGAGAAAAGGAAGCAGCGGCTACAGGAAGAGCTGGAGACGAGAAGGAGCGAGAGAGACGCTGAGATGGTGGAGCGAGCGATGGAGCAGGTCACACACACACACACACACACACACACACACACACACACACACACACACACACACACTCTCACTCACCCACTCACTCACTCACTTACTCACTCATGCATGCACCATAGACTGTAAAAAAATATGGACAAAGCGTCTGTGACGTCACTCATAGACTTTCTGAAGAACGGTTTTGAGGCCGTTTATGGGGGGTACGGGCGGCGCCATCTTGGAAAATCTTTTCAGAAAGGATACAGAGGTGGTATAATGTGTTGTGTCAGATCATGGCCGAGACGTCAAATTTCAGGAATTCCACTCGACGCAGCTCGTTATCAGCTGTCAATCAGGCTGTCAATCAAAGTTAACCACGTCCTTATTTGTCATACATTTTATATCTAAATACGATCTAAACTAACGAGTTAGAAAAAAATTCAACCCCCTCACAGTTGTCAGGCACTCGGAACCTATCGAAAAGTAAAATAAAAGTCCATGGGACCAACCTGTAAAAACATGAATTTATGCTGTGAAAACGGACATTTTAACATGCGGGTCTATGGACATTTGCTCCCTTTTGGGACCCGCCCCTAGCGGATTTTCGGTGTATTGCAGTTTTTCGCACTTCCGGATAGGCTTCATTTTACAGATTAGAATGTTGCCGCTTGGCATGCAAGCACTCTCCATCATCTGGACAATTGGCCTTTCGCAAAGACCCGCCCCCTTTAGTTACTGTTGCTATGTCCGACAAGCTACGCTGCTCTCACGACACACACCATGTTCTCACGCTGTGAAAAATACATCACGGAGCAGAAACACTGACAAAACGCTGACAGACAGGACCGACCAGGTTACTTTTGATATCAAACAAAGTCTCAACTTAAAAATATGTTCATTTCTTAAAGAAATTTAAACAATAAATACCGTTTTGTGGCTCTTTAATGTGTCTGACCGATCGCAGTAGCGCCTCATTTAAAGCCGCTCATGAACCGATCATCTCTTCCTTCTAGTTAATTTATAGCATCAAATAAACATGAATGAACATAAGAAGGAATGTTATTTTAACCGCGGAAATACATCAGTACACTTTGTTTTTCAAGTTCAAATCCTCCAACGTTAATCTACTAACTCTCCTGACTGCTTTGTCGGACAAAAATGGCGGATTCGGCGGATTATGATTGGTCAGATCGCCTGTCAATCAAACTCCCTGCAAAGGGTCAATTGAATTTTATTCAAATTATGTTATGAGAT
>NW_027508756.1:17500-35000 GCF_051911475.1 Siphateles boraxobius
TTTTCGTGAGATTCGGCCTTTTCATTTTCATTCAAGCATTTGACAGACTTTTATCCAATGCATTTGAACGGCTTTTTTATTTTCCACACAAGATCAATATGCTTGTCATCCTGACACCTCAGAATCTCAAGCAGTAATTTGAGGCAATAAAATAAACACTAAAAATATTTCTTTAGAATTAAATAATTGCTTTAGAAGATTTAGTGTTACTACCTGATTCAGGATATGCAACGCAACAATTTGAACATACATCTGCAATACAAAAAATAACTTTAAATAATCTTGTATATAAATAAGTGGTGTGATGATAGGTCTCTCTACAGTTCCTCTGAGGTGTCCAGCAGGAGGCGCTGTAGAGTGTGTGTGTGTGATCACAGGTCCAGCAGGAGGCGCTGTAGAGTGTGTGTGTGTGTGTGTGATCACAGGTCCAGCAGGAGGCGCTGTGGAGAGTGTATGTGTGTGTGTGTGTGTGATCACAGGTCCAGCAGGAGGCGCTGTAGAGTGTGTGTGTGTGTGATCACAGGTCCAGCAGGAGGCGCTGTAGAGTGTGTGTGTGTGTCTGATCACAGGTCCAGCAGGAGGCGCTGTAGAGAGTGTATGTGTGTGTGTGTGTGTGATCACAGGTCCAGCAGGAGGCGCTGTCGAGTGTGTGTGTGTGTGTGTGTGATCACAGGTCCAGCAGGAGGCGCTGTAGAGTGTGTGTGTGTGTGTGATCACAGGTCCAGCAGGAGGCGCTGTAGAGTGTGTGTGTGTGATCACAGGTCCAGCAGGAGGCGCTGTAGAGTGTGTGTGTGTGTGATCACAGGTCCAGCAGGAGGCGCTGTAGAGTGTGTGTGTGTGATCACAGGTCCAGCAGGAGGCGCTGTAGAGTGTGTGTGTGTGATCACAGGTCCAGCAGGAGGCGCTGTAGAGTGTGTGTGTGTGTGTGATCACAGGTCCAGCAGGAGGCGCTGTAGAGTGTGTGTGTGTGATCACAGGTCCAGCAGGAGGCGCTGTAGAGTGTGTGTGTGTGTGTGTGTGTGTGTGTGTGTGTGTGTGATCACAGGTCCAGCAGGAGGCGCTGTAGAGTGTGTGTGTGTGATCACAGGTCCAGCAGGAGGCGCTGTAGAGTGTGTGTGTGTGTGTGTGTGTGTGATCACAGGTCCAGCAGGAGGCGCTGTAGAGTGTGTGTGTGTGTGGTCACAGGTCCAGCAGGAGGCGCTGTAGAGTGTGTGTGTGTGTGTGTGATCACAGGTCCAGCAGGAGGCGCTGTAGAGAGTGTGTGTGTGATCACAGGTCCAGCAGGAGGCGCTGTAGAGAGTGTGTGTGTGATCACAGGTCCAGCAGGAGGCGCTGTAGAGCCGGTGGGAGAGCCCGAGTCCGGCTCCGGGGCCCGTCTGATCCCAGGGCCCGACGCACAGATAACCGACTCAGAGCCTGTAGAGCCGGAGCGTCTCCTGAGGAACACAGGATACATTATCTTTTCTACTTTCGATAGTTCAATCAGCCTTTAAAGTAGAGTTTTCTGACTAAATGCCCGTTAGACCGTTTCAAATCAGTTGGTATGCGGCAGTTTTGGGGAAAATTACTTTTAAAACTAATACATTACAATATTGCGTTACTCCCAAAAAAAGTAACCAATAGCGTTACTTAGTTACTTTTGTGAAAAGTAATGCGTTACATTACTTTTGCGTAACTTTCTTTCACCTGGGCTGTTTGCTTGTTTGTTAATAACAACAACAAAAAAGTAGTGCAATGAATAAGCCTCAGGCTGAAGGAAATGCATATTCACTCCTGTACAGTACAGTAGAGGAAGAGTAGAGTTCAGTAGATGTAGAGTACAGTAGATGTAGAGTACAGTAGATGTAGAGGTGGAGTACAGTAGAGGTAGAGTACAGTAGAGGTAGTGTACAGTAGATGTAGTGTACAGTAGATGTAGTGTACAGTAGATGTAGAGGTGGAGTACAGTAGAGGTAGAGTACAGTAGAGGTAGTGTACAGTAGATGTAGTGTACAGTAGATGTAGAGTACAGTAGATGTAGAGGTGGAGTACAGTAGAGGTAGAGTACAGTAGAGGTAGTGTACAGTAGATGTAGTGTACAGTAGAGGTAGAGTACAGTAGAGGTAGTGTACGATAGAGGTAGAGTACGGTAGAGGTAGAGTACGGTAGAGGTAGAGTACAGTAGAGGTGGAGTACAGTAGAGGTGGAGTACGGTAGAGGTAGAGTACGGTAGAGGTAGAGGTAGAGTACAGTAGAGGTGGAGTACAGTAGATGTAGAGTACAGTAGATGTAGAGTACAGTAGATGTAGAGTACAGTAGATGTAGAGTACAGTAGAGGTAGAGTACAGTAGAGGTAGAGTACAGTGGATGTAGAGTACAGTAGATGTAGAGTACAGTAGATGTAGAGTACAGTAGATGTAGTGTACAGTAGAGGTAGTGTACAGTAGAGGTAGAGTACAGTAGATGTAGAGTACAGTAGAGGTAGTGTACAGTAGATGTAGATGTAGAGTACAGTAGATGTAGAGTACAGTAGATGTAGAGTACAGTAGAGGTAGTGTACAGTAGATGTAGAGTACAGTAGATGTAGAATACAGTAGAGGTAGAGTACAGTAGAGGTAGAGTACAGTGGAGGTAGAGTACAGTAGAGGTAGAGTACGGTAGATGTAGAGTACGGTAGAGGTAGAGTACGGTAGAGGTAGAGTACAGTAGAGGTAGAGTACAGTAGAGGTGGAGTACAGATGTAGAGTACAGTAGATGTAGAGTACGGTAGAGGTAGAGTACAGATGTAGAGTACAGTAGATGTAGAGTACAGTAGATGTAGAGTACGGTAGAGGTAGAGTACAGTAGAGGTAGAGTACGGTAGAGGTAGTGTACAGTAGAGGTAGAGTACGGTAGAGGTAGAGTACAGTAGAGGTAGAGTACAGTAGAGGTAGAGGTGGAGTACAGATGTAGAGTACAGTAGATGTAGAGTACGGTAGAGGTAGAGTACAGTAGATGTAGAGTACGGTAGAGGTAGAGTACAGTAAAGGTAGAGTACAGTAGAGGTAGAGTACAGTAGAGGTAGAGTAGAGGTAGAGTACAGTAGAGGTAGAGGTGGAGTACAGTAGATGTGGAGTACAGTTGATGTGGAGTACAGTAGATGTGGAGTACAGTAGATGTAGAGGTGGAGTACAGATGTAGAGTACAGTAGATGTAGAGTACGGTAGAGTTAGAGGTAGAGTACAGTAGAGGTAGAGGTGGAGTACAGTAGATGTGGAGTACAGTAGATGTGGAGTACAGTAGATGTAGAGTACAGTAGATGTAGAGTACAGTAGATGTAGAGTACAGTAGATGTAGAGTACAGTAGATGTAGAGTACGGTAGATGTAGAGTACGGTAGAGGCAGAGTACGGTAGAGGCAGAGTACGGTAGAGGCAGAGTACGGTAGAGGCAGAGTACGGTAGAGGCAGAGTACGGTAGAGGCAGAGTACGGTAGAGGCAGAGTACGGTAGAGGCAGAGTACGGTAGATGCAGAGTACGGTAGAGGCAAAGTACGGTAGAGGCAGAGTACGGTAGAGGCAGAGTACGGTAGAGGCAGAGTACGGTAGATGTAGAGTACGGTAGGGGCAGAGTACGGTAGGGGCAGAGTACGGTAGATGTAGAGTACGGTAGAGGTAGAGTACGGTAGAGGTAAAGTACGGTAGAGGCAGAGTACGGTAGAGGCAGAGTACGGTAGAGGCAGAGTACGGTAGAGGCAGAGTACAGTAGATGTAGAGTACAGTAGATGTAGAGTACAGTAGATGTAGTGATCTAATGAAGGTCAGCAGCAAAGACATTGGTTGATAAAGTGAGATAAAATACATAGAGTATACTTCATTTTGAGGAATACTGAACATGCAATTGAGACGAGTAAATGCATGTTCACATTTAGTCAACTACAATAACCATCATGTTCTCACACACACACACACACACACACATACATACTTACATACTCATATACTCATTCACACACACACACACACAGACACACACACACAGTCACTCACTCACTCATTTACTCTAATTACTATTAATTTGCTCAGTAAAAAAGATCATGTGCAGTCAGCACTAACTGTAGTGACAAACACACGTCACACGCTCATAAACATACACACACACACACGCCTCTGCACTTCGATTTCTCTCAATATGGGGACAGGAGGGCCGTCAGTCAATACATGTAAAAATGTAACTAGTGTTGCTTATTTGAAAAAGTAACTTAGATATTTAGTTGTAAATTAAAAAATTAATGCGTTACTCTACTTGTTAATTGAAAAAGTAATCGATTAGAAACTGAAAAGTAACTCAAATTACATGTAATGAGTTACCGCCAACACTGCCTGTCTCGTCGGTGACACACACACTACTAAATAAACACTATTTCATACTGATGTGATGATGTCACACTCACGTGTCGTGCCACACAGGTAGCGTATGCAAATTTGAGCTCCTCCCCACACGCAGCTCACGGCAGGGAATAGCTCCGCCCCTTTGGGAAGGCCCCTGAAGGCCACGCCCAGATAGCAGTTGTCCACCACGTATCCCAGCGTCCCCGCGTCTGCGTCCAAAACCACTAACACACGATCCGGAATGCTTGGGATATCCGAGGCTCCGCCCCCAAGGTACCACCTCCTCTTCCCATCATGCCAAAGCTGATTGGTCGAGAGGTTCCAGCCCCAGGAACACGAGTCTCCGCCTATTAGTGCTGTGTAGCCTGAGGCCTGCAGGGGGCATGTGTGTGTGGACACGCCCAGGAGGGCGTGGCTTCCTCTATGTAGCTCCTCCCATCGCACTTCCCATATGTGAAGCCCCGCCTCTACGCCGACAGCTCCACGAACCGCATCACTGCTCTGCTCCACACGGGCTCGACACACACTCCCGCCCGACACACACACCTGCAGGTTAGGCGACAGGTGCGTCGGGCTCCACTGCGATCGAGGGTTGCCGGGGGCGACGGGGGGCGTGTCCAGAAGCACCGCGAGCCGAATGGGCGGGGCTTCAGAGAACGGACTGAACGCGGATGAGAAAATGTGGTGTTTTTTAAGATGGCCGTCCCTCAGCCAGCAACTCAGTGTAAGACCCATCCAATCAGATCACAGCAATCGCAGAACTAGATCAACTTCCTGTTCGGAGACACAAAACAACACTCAAGCCACTATAATACAACATTCATCAAACTACACTATATGATTAAATTAATCATTTGTTAACAAACAAGTATTCATTACTACAATGAGCTCATTGTTTCTGCATTCAATTATTACATTGTTTAAATTATTACCTTTTTCACTAACTGTGATTTTGCATGTACATTTCTGAAATGCATAACTTAGACAGTTCCCTTTCGAGAACGATCACTTCGTGGGCTTCAATATTTCTCGAGGAAAGGAGTTTCCCCACTGCGTATTAGCTAAGCAATACTCGTTCCCTACTCTCAGGGAACCGAGGTTACGTTAGTGACCGAGTGCGTTTCCTCTGATGACAGATCACTCTAGTCTAAATTGTAATATGGACTCATGCATTTTCTGTAAAGCTGCTTTGAAATGATGTATATTGTGAAAAGCGCTATACAAAAACATGTGAATTCAATTGAAATGTGAATTAAAATCATTATTAGCAAGTCAGTTATTTAAGTAGCCTAATAATATTGTGTTACAATACTAATAATATTAATAGTAATATTAATTAACTACATGTACTTACTATAGGGTTAGGGTAGGATTTGGTTTAGGGTAAGTTGCATGTAATATGCATAGTTTACTATGGTAAGTGCGTGTAATGTAACAAGGACACTATAAAATAAAGTGTTACCCAATATTTTATTGCTCAAACATTATGAACAGTACTGGTAATTATATGAAATTTTAATATATATTAAATGTTCAAAACAACATGAACACAATTTTAACACACATAATTACACTTCCAAGTACAGTTACAGTAATAACCTCTTTAATTGTTAATATTTTGCTCTAGAAGGAAGAAATGAGGGTTATTTTGAATGGTATTTTTTTGAATGTTATTTAATGTGTTGCTATGCTTTTGTTAAAGACATCGGTAACACTTTACAATAAGGTCTCATTAGTTTACATTAATGTATTAACTAACAATTGAGCAGTACATTTGTTACTGTATTTATTAATCTTTGTTGATGTTCATACAAATACAGTTGTTCATTTGTTCATGTTAGTTCACAGTGCATTAACATGTTAACAAATACAGCCTTTGATTATAATAATGTATAAGTATATGTTAGTAATATTAACTAAGATTAATAAATGCTGTAAAAGTTTTGTTCATTCTCAGGTCATGTCAAAGTAAGACATTTAAATCTCAACGGGACCGACTTGGTTAAATAGTGGTTTAAATATAAAAGATTAATCATGCTGCTAATTTTCATATATTGTGTATTCTGCCGTTTAAACTCGAATAAAGATAAAGTTTGTAAGCCAGTGACGGGCTCTTACCGTGAGTGCGCGCGCCGCGTGTCCCCGCGCCGCTCGTTCATCCCGCATTTAAACGTCACTTATCTACCGCGCGGGCTCCCGCGACGTCAAGGCCGGTACCGAGAGTGACGTCTGCGCGCTCCCGGGTGACGTGTTTCATTCATATCCTCGTCATAACATGATGTACCATGGTAAACATGATGTCGTGTAAGGGCTATGTTATTATAATATAAGGTTAAAGTGTGAGTCACATGTAGCAAGTTTCATGAGAAACTGAACTCATAACAAGCTTTAAATTATTAATTTCTCAATGTATTAAAATGCTAAAACCCTATATACATATAAATCTTATACAGTATATATACACACACACAGTATCAAACATGTTTTGATTTTGGAGTGAGGTCTATATTGCTGCACTGCCAGACGAGCTGAAGATCGAGATCAGGTTCAGTGAAGCTTTCTGAACAAATCAAGGCATTTCTCAGTTTATTGAGTTACAGTTACTGTAAATACTGTATCCAGTGACTTAGTTTGTACAGAATTATAATTCAGCAGTTAGGGGTGTGTGTGTGTGTGTGTGTGTGAGAGAGAGAGAGAGAGAGAGTGTAAGAGTGTGTGTGTCGAGTCACCTTCATTTATACAGCGCTTTAACAATATAGAGTTTCACAGCAGCTTTACAGTGATAATAGGAGATTACAGTAACAGAGATTGTTTAGGCTTTACAGCAGATCTAGAATAAAGTTATTGTCCAGATAAAGTTAGTTTTGATTGATTCACTTCCGTTGTAAAGATCATTAGTTATTAACTTACCGCTAACACACACCGTTGTAACAGAAAACACGTAACGCACTCGCACAACAACAGTGCCTGGTGCTCGAGAACGCAGATTATGAAATAGGTGCCAAGATACAATCCTTTAAAAATGTATAATACAGAATCTTTTATCGCTTCCGTGTAGCCGCGAGAACCAGAATTATCCCAACAGCGTTTATCAGTACAGAGGTGAATCTTCAGGACTGCGATGTCGACGTGTCCAGGCGCAGGTCCTTCATCAGATCCGGAGTGTGTGTGTGGTGGTGTGTGTGTGTGTGTGACCCGTAGAGAACGTTTACCTTTGATGTAATCCTGTCGTAGGCAGCGTGTGGATGTTCATGTCCTGAAACAGCTCGCGGCTGAGGAGACTTCACGATCGCTGAACACACGAGCACACGTCAAACACCAGATGTTCCTGACATGATAGACTGAAACATCTAATCCACGCTCTTCTGTTTACCTTGCTTCAGGACATACCCATCATGCACTGGGACAGCAGTGGTGTGTGTGTCCGCTGTCCAGAACCAGAACGTTAGCAAAGCTGTGGTCAATCAGGTTATCTGACGTACAACATCATTAACACATGAGGCACCTCTCGAGCACTCTGGATTCTGATTGGCTGACGTCCCTGAGCGGCGGCATCTGATTGGATACGCGGTGAGCACGGCGGTCTTACACAGGAAGAAGGCGGGAATGTATGGGGTGAGAATTGTTGCATTATTCCAAATAAATAGATTATGATCCACAAATAAATGTAAAGAGATTCACAAATAAATGCCAGGCAGAGTTATGTTTGTGGCATAAAACACATTTGTAAATATATTTTTTTATTTGCAAATCTCATTTTATTTATTTGTGAGCTTTATAATTTTATGTGAAACTCTACATTTATTTGTGGATCTTAATCTATTTATTTGGAATAATGCAACAATTCTCACTCCATAGTAATGTTGTAATGCTCGAATATGAGTTCAGTGAGCTCAAGTTCTCTCTTCAGGATTAATATTTTGTATTTTTAGAGGATTTTTTTATACTAAATTATATTTACGCTGTATTTATAATCTATTTATTCACTTTTAAGCATAGAGCATTACATTTTCAACTTAGTAAATCTTGAATGCTTTAAAGAACAGACTGAAGTTTGATCTCTTTTCAAAAACGAAGTGAAAAAAGTTTTTTTTTTTAAGTGAACTTAAAAAAGTAACAGATGTTTATGTGTATTGTAATGAAAAATGCACAAAAATATTATTTTCAATTTTTATATGAAATGTATATTTACAAAATCACGTTTTTCTCTAAAACTGCAAAAAAATCAAAGCCATAAATATAAACAAGTTGTGTTTCAAATTATATCCTGATATCTCAGTAAATGATCTTCCAGTGAGATGTTGTTCGGCTGCAGTTCCAGACGCTTCCACTAGAGGAAACTCTCATTCATTTCCAGTGCGTCACTCCTGACGCGAGGAGCACAAGTGGAACTGTTTTTATCAGGACTATTTAAGCTGTTCAATCTTGTCCATGATTATTTTTTTTGTGTTCACACAACAAGTGCCAAAACCTTTACCAAGTTTCGTAACATTCCAATGAAGTAAAATATTCGAAGAAAACAAAACGTGAAATTTTTCGGTCAAAAATTACGGAAGCGCAGCCGAGGAAGATTCGGCAGTTTTCAGACGCCAAAATAATAATGTTGAACTGAAATCTACATCTAGAGCTCATGTGCATTACATTTGCATTCATCCAAAACAACATGTGGACAGTAACAGAGTATTTTAAGTACATTTTCTCAAGTAGTTTTATATTGCGAAACTCACGTCACTAGTTTCCAAAGGATTATATTGCACTTTTCACTCCACTACATTTCCTACATGTCGTTCCTCGTTATTTCGAGCTGAAGAAATCAACATGCGCTCCTGTTCTACACAGTCGGTTTGTTAATTACACTGAATAATTAATTCTGGAGTTGAACTGATCCGATTGCAGTCAACAACTCACTGATTCAGTGATCCAGTCAG
This sequence comes from Siphateles boraxobius, assembly GCF_051911475.1. NCBI lineage: Eukaryota > Metazoa > Chordata > Actinopteri > Cypriniformes > Leuciscidae > Siphateles > Siphateles boraxobius. The sequence continues at coordinate 26,777 of NW_027508756.1, forward strand.
AACGAATCTTCATGTCTGAGTACTTTGAAAACTTCAGTACACTAAAAATCTGTACATTTTACTCTAATACTTTATTTGTCCACCACTTTAGTCAAGTCAAGTCAAGTCACCTTTATTTATATAGCGCTTTTTACAATACAAATTGTTTCAAAGCAGCTTTACAGAGATAACAGGAAAGTAAAGTTGTAATAGTATTGTTAAATTCAAAATTAAATGTTAAATGTCCCTAACTAAGCAAGCCAATGGCGAATAAAGGGGAATAAAGGCGACAGTGGCAAGGAACCAAAACTCCATCCGTGACAGAATGGAGAAAAAACCTTGTGAGAACCCAGACTCAGTCTCAGTCCTCCTTTGGCCAACAAACGAACAGTGTATGATTATGATTTAGGCTGCATTATAGGTCAGAGGTCAGTTTGGATCAGAACTTTCACAATATTTATCCAGTTCATCTGGTTGGGGGTCGGAGTCATCACGCCGGTAAGGAGACGAGTGTGTTGAGGTGTCCATGAGGCCTTCACAGTGTTGATGAGGCTGGCACTTCAGGGAAGCGTTGTCGTCGTGTCCATCTGATGGGCCTTCCTCAGATCCGGATACGGCCTGGATCCGGCGGTTTGCGGTAAACCTCGGGATAAACAGAGAGACTAATATTAGCGTAGACGCCATCCTTCTTATGATGTACAAAGTACATCAGGATTTATGGGAAGTGTTCCCGGTTCCGGCTGATCTAAACTAAGCAGCCTAATATTGAATTATAGAAGTCTATAGAGTGTTATGTGAATGCTAGGTCAAAGAGATGTGTTTTTAGTCTAGCTTTGAACTGACAGACTGTGTCTGCTTCCCGGACAATGTTAGTGTCACGGATCACAGAGGAATCAGACAAGATGGTAAGTTATCAGTGTTTATTTTGCAGAAGGATTGCGGTCGGAGATAACAGGTGAGAAGAAGTAACATAGAAAGTTCAATGAAGCTTAGCTGTGGTTTTAAGTCTCTCTCTTTCTTTCCCTCTCTTGCAGGTGGCGTGGCGATTGCTGGTACGGATGGGTTGATCCAAGATGAGTGAAGCGACGGTAAGTAGAAGGTAAGTGATCGGGAAGTCTGTGAGCCATGGAATGACGAGACCAGACAAGTGACTGCAGTGAAGGTGAGTGTTTTATAGTCCATATGGTTGATGGGACACAGGTGACGGTGATTAGTACTCAGGGGATAATGAACGGGGAAAAGTCTGGTTGGGTGAAAGGGAACGAGTGGGCGGAGATGGTGATCTGGATGATGTAACCCTGACAGTACCCCCCCCTCCCGAGGCGGCTCTTGACGCCTGAGACGGGCGCTGCCGGCGGCGAGGTCGACCACGACCCCTGGGAGCCGGACGATCCGGATGATCACTGTGGAACTGGGTGAGTAGCGTTGGATCCAAGATGTCATCTCGCAGGACCCAGGAACGTTCCTCTGGTCCGTAGTCCTCCCAGTCCACCAGGTACTCCAGCCGAGGACCTCGCCGCCGAGAATCCATGATAGAGCGGACTCGATAAATGGGCTCCTCTTCAACGGGAACGGGAGGAGGTACGTCAGTGGGAAGGTTATCTGAGGGAACAGGGGTGACAGGGTCAGTGAAGGGTTTAAGTAAGGAAACATGGAATGAAGGAGCAATCCTGAAATGAGGGGGAAGATTGAGCCTGTAGGTCACTTCGTTCAACTGCCTCTGGATGGTGAATGGTCCGATGAATCGAGGACTCAGCTTACGGCAAGGTAGACGGAGACGGATGTCTCGAGTCGACAACCACACCTTTTGACCTGGCTGATACTGAGGGGTGTCGAGTCGGTGACGGTCCGCTTGTTCCTTGTGTCTCCGTACTGCCTGCTGTAGATGCACATGAGCTGAGTCCCATACCCCCTCGCTCTGATGGAACCAGAAGTCGACAGCTGGAACCTCCGAGGGCTCACCCGACCAAGGAAAGAGTGGAGGCTGGTAACCAAGGATACACTGGAAGGGGGTGAGCCCGGTGGTGTTCTGCCGCAGAGAGTTTTGGGCATACTCAGCCCATGGGAGGTAACGGTTCCAGCTGTCCTGGTACTGATGGCAGTACGTCCGCAGGTAACGTCCAATCTCCTGAATCTTCCGCTCAGTCTGGCCGTTAGTCTGCGGATGGTAGCCTGAGGAAAGGCTGATGGTGACCCCGAGGAGTTTGAAGAAGGCTTGCCATACTCTAGAGATGAACTGAGGTCCCCGATCCGAGACGATATCCTCTGGGAGGCCGAAGTTCCTAAAGACGTTGTGGAATAGAGCTTCAGCTGCTTGTAACGCAGTGGGAAGACCAGGTAAGGGAATCAGCTTACAACCTTTAGAGAACCTGTCCACAACAACGAATACGCAGGTAAAGCCTTCTGAATTGGGTAGATCAGTCATGAAATCGACACCAATGTGTGACCATGGTCGCCTGGGAAGAGGTAACGGCACGAGCTTGCCTTCTGGGACTCTCCTCGGGGTGTTGGTGATGGCACAGACTGAACAACCGCGGATGAACCTGGAGACATCTCTGGAGATGGACGGCCACCAGTACCGTTGACTGAGGAGCGAGAGGGTACGCTTGCTACCCGGATGTCCAGAGCCCGGAAGGGAGTGAGCGGAGTCCAGAAGGGGAGTACGTAGATGTGGAGGTACGAAAATACGCCCTTCTGGACCTCCCGGCGGAGCGGGTTGACGTGTCAGTTCCTGGGCGATCTGTTGGTCAACCTCCCAGACGATTGGACTGAGGATTACGGCTGGAGGGAGGATAGGTTCGGGATGAAGATCTTCAACAGAGGTGTGATGGAGTCGTGAAAGTGCATCAGCCTTGCAATTCTTACTCCCGGGACGATATGACACCACAAAGTTGAAGCGTGTGAAGAATAGAGCCCAGCGGGCTTGTCTAGGGTTCAGTCTTTTAGCCTCCCTTAAGTACTCCAAGTTGCGATGATCGGTGATTACTGTGAATTGATGGTTAGCTCCCTCCAGCCAGTGCCTCCACTCCTCAAGGGCCAGTTTGATGGCCAGCAGCTCTCGGTTACCGACGTCATAGTTCCGCTCCGCCGGGGCTAATTTCTTGGAGAAGAAGGCGCATGGAAGGAGTTTGGGTGGCTCACCCTGCCGCTGAGAGAGAACTGCTCCTACTCCAGTAGATGAGGCATCTACCTCTACCACAAACGGAAGGTCCGGGTTTGGATGAATGAGGATGGGAGCAGTGATGAAAGTTTCCTTTAAACGCTGGAAGGCCTGTACTGCGGAGGGAGATAGGGACAGAGACTTGGGCCGTCCCTTGAGGGAAGAAGTGAGGGGAGCACTGATATGACTGTAGTTCCGGATGAATCGTCTATAGAAGTTCGCGAACCCCAGGAATCGTTGCAGTTCCTTTACGGAGGAGGGTTGTGGCCAGTTCTGGATAGTTTCCACCTTCCTCTGGTCCATTTGGATGCCCTGTTGGTTGATGACATAACCCAGGAAGTGAACGGTAGAGGTGTGAAATTCGCACTTCTCCAGCTTCAGATATAACCTGTGTGCTCTCAGCTTCTCGAGGACCTGGATGACATGTTGATGGTGCTCAGACATAGAAGAAGAGTATATGAGTATATCATCAATGTAGATGATTACAAAACGGTTGAGGAACTCTCGAAGGACTTCATTCATATGACCTTGGAAGACGGCAGGAGCGTTGGACAGTCCGAAAGGCATGACCTGATACTCGTAGTGGCCCGAGGGGGTCACAAAGGCAGTTTTCCACTCATCTCCATGCCGGATTCGGATCAGATTATACGCACTTCTAAGGTCCAGTTTGGAGAAAATGCGTGCACCACGCAGCTGTTCCAGGGCGGCAGGTACCAGAGGAAGGGGATAGCTGAATTTGACAGTCTGAGAGTTAAGATGACGGTAATCGATACAGGGCCGCAAGCCTCCGTCCTTTTTGGCCACAAAGAAGAAGCTCGAAGCGGCAGGGGAGGTAGATGGTCGAATAAACTGCTGATGTAAAGCTTCCTTCACATACTCCTCCATGGCCTTCTGTTCCGGGATGGACAGAGGATATATACGACCTTTGCGAAGGGTGGCTCCCGGTAGCAAGTCGATGGCGCAGTCCCATGGCCGGTGTGGAGGTAGTTTGGTTGCCAGTTCCTTACTGAATACGTCCTGGAACGCCTGGTACTCCACTGGGATTTCGCCTTGAACTTGGACTTCAGGGCTTTCCACCGAAGTAGAACAGACAGGAACTCTAGTTTCCCCCACGGGCGACTTGGAACGGGACGAAGAATGAACCTTCTGGATGGAACTGAGGCAGGATCTATGGCAATCTTCACCCCAACGGAGTACCTCTCCAGTTCCCCAGTGGAGTACCGGCTGATGTTGTACTAACCAGGGACGTCCCAGGATGATATCCGCGGTGGACTCCTCCAGCACCATAAGAGAAATTTCCTCAGAGTGTAAACAGCCGATACGAAGAGTTAGAGTGGGTGTATAATGGCGAATTCGACCACGACCTAATGGCTTGCCTTGTATGGTTTGGACGGGAAGATCTCGGCACAGACGGCGTCGCCGAATATTCAACTTTTGGAGAAACTGGGTGGATATGAAGTTCCCCGCAGACCCGGAGTCAATGAGGGCTTGCGCTGGGAGACAAACACAGGAGGTTAATACATGTACTCTGGTACGTGTGAGAGGCTCAATCTTCGGGGAGAGTTGAATGGCACTTACCGCCTGTCGCGGAGGTCGTACAGGGCAAGAACTGAGGAGATGCTTGTCGGAAGCACAGTATAGACAGAGGGAATGTTGAAATCTGCGCTGGCGTTCAGCTGTAGAAAGGTGGGTGGAGTCTACTTCCATTGGAACTGGTGCTGGAGGAGTGACTGAAGGCGCCGGAGGCGGAGAACTTACAGTGGGTACAAACCTATCACAAGCGGTGAGACGCTGGGCTGTACGGATTGTCTGCTGGATCAGATTCTCTAACCCCATGCTGTCCTCATACACCACCAACAGCTGGCGGACGTTGGAATTCAAACCATGACGAAAGGCGGTGATCAGGGCGGTTTCATTCCAGCCGCTAGCTGCGGCTAGTGTGCGGAACTGAAGCGTATACGAACTCACTGAAGAATTTCCTTGACGGAGGTTATAGAGTTGGTCGTGAATGGACAGTTCTGATATTGTTTGCCCAAAAACCTCTTTAAAGTGCTGTTTAAAACTTGAGAAGGATTTGACCACCGGGGCATCTGAATCCCACAATGACTGTGCCCATCGAAGTGCTTGACCAGATAACAGTGAGATAATGAAAGCCACCCGGGCGGTATCACTACGGAACTGATGCTCATTCATGGAGATATACAAGGATACCTGGAGAAGAAACCCACTGCAGTTCTCCGCCTCACCAGAGTAGGGCGCTGGCCGGGCCATGGGACTCGCAGAGGCAGTGAACGAAGCAGCGGGAGGTTGCGGAAGTGGAGGTGGTGGAAAGAGTGCCGCGGCGACCGGAGGATTAGCCACTGAGGAATCCTCTTCTAAATCCGACTGATTCTGCATAATTACTCCTTTCTGTGGTCTGGTCTTCTGTCACGGATCACAGAGGAATCAGACAAGATGGTAAGTTATCAGTGTTTATTTTGCAGAAGGATTGCGGTCGGAGATAACAGTTGAGAAGAAGTAACAGAAAGTTCAATGAAGCTTAGCTGTGGTTTTAAGTCTCTCTCTTTCTTTCCCTCTCTTGCAGGTGGCGTGGCGATGGCTGGTACGGATGGGTTGATCCAAGATGAGTGAAGCGACGGTAAGTAGAAGGTAAGTGATCGGGAAGTCTGTGAGCCATGGAATGACGAGACCAGACAAGTGACTGCAGTGAAGGTGAGTGTTTTATAGTCCATATGGTTGATGGGACACAGGTGACGGTGATTAGTACTCAGGGGATAATGAACGGGGAAAAGTCTGGTTGGGTGAAAGGGAACGAGTGGGCGGAGATGGTGATCTGGATGATGTAACCCTGACAGTTAGGAAGATTGTTCCAGAGTTTTGGTGCTAAATAGGAAAAGGATCTACCGCCAGCAGTCGATTTATATATTCTAGGTATTATCAACTGGCCGGAGTTTTGAGATCGCAATAGACATGAAGGACTATAATGCGTTAAGAGCTCGCTCAAGTACTGGGGAGCTAAACCATTTAGTGCTTTGTAAGTAATCAGCAATATTTTAAAATTTATACGATGTTTAATAGGGAGCCAATGCAGTGTTGACAGAACCGGGCTAATATGGTCGTACTTCCTGGTTCTGGTAAGAACTCTAGCGGCTGCGTTTTGGATCAGCTGTAGTTTGTTTATTAAGCGTGCAGGGCAACCATCCAGTAGAGCACTTTACATTTCATCAGCTCATGCATTCACTGGTAATCGAACCCATGACTTTGGCGTAGCGAGCGCCATAACCCAGTGAGTGCTGATGTACTTCCGTTAGGTTCGGACACCAGAACGGGGAGTAAACTGGGCTCAGGTTTGATGTGTTTGCTGTAGATGTGGTCGATTATGGCTTGAAAAGCGTTATACAGGAAATACACAATAGAAATATGTAGAAAATACTTTTGCCGTCTAAGTTAAATGATTACAGTGTGTCATACTCATGCCGCTCTTGAGTGGAGAGATGAGCTCTACACCGCCTGTGCACATGAAGTGCTGTGGTGTGGGTGTAGTAGTTCCGCCCACTGTTGGTCTCTTGCTCCGCCCCCATGTCAGCTGGCCCCTCCTCCTCTGAGTGCGCTCCTACAGTGGTGCGGATCCGCCTGGAAATAATCATGTGCTGTTCAGTTTAATCATATTCTAGTTACTATTTTCCTTCAGGACGATCAAAGCTTTGGGTTTTATGGGTGGATGATATTAAGTCAAGTCACCTGTATTTATAGCGTTTATACAGTTCAGATTGTTTAAAAGCAGCATCACAGGAATAAACAGGATAATAACAGTGTTGCAAAAGTCATCAATTAATTATCAATTAAACAACTTTAATTTAATTTAATTTCAGTTCAAAGTCTATTCAACCCCAATTGAGCAAACCAAAGGCGTCGGTGGCAATGTGGTCTGTAACTGGATGGATGATGGGTGGATGATGGATGGAGGGATGGATGATGGAGGGATGGATGATGGAGGGATGGATGATGTAAGGGTGGATGATGGATGGAGGGATGGATGATGGAGGGATGGATGATGTAAGGTTGGATGATGGAGGGATGATGGATGGAGGGATGGATGATGGAGGGATGGAGGGATGATGGATGGAGGGATGGATGATGGAGGGATGGATGATGTAAGGGTGGATGATGGAGGGATGGATGATGGAGGGATGATGATGGATGGAGGGATGATAGATGATGGATGGGTGGATAGATGAAGGGATGATAGATGATGGATAGATGATGGATGACGGAGGGGTGGATGATGTATGGATGGATGGAGGGATGATAGATGATGGATAGGTGATGGATGATGGAGGGATGATAGATGATGGATAGGTGATGGATGATGGAGGGATCATGGAGGGATGGATGATGGATGGATGGATAGATGATGGATGGATGATGGATGGATGGAGGGATGATAGATGATGGATAGATGATGGAGGATGGATGGATGATGTAAGGGTGGATGATGGAGGGATGATGGATGGAGGGATGATAGATGATGGATGGATGGATGGATGGAGGGATGATAGATGATGGATAGATGTTGGAGGATGGATGATGGAGGGATGGAGGGATGATAGATGATGGATAGATGTTGGAGGATGGATGATGGAGGGATGGATGATGGATGGATGATTGATAGATGATGGATGATGGAGGGATGGAGGATGGATGGATGATGGATGGATGATGGAGGGATGGATGATGGAGGGATGGATGATGGAGGGATGGATGATGGATGGATGATGGATAGATGATGGATGATGGAGGGATGGATGATGGATGGATGGATGGATGATGGAGGGATGGATGATGGATGGATGGATGATGGATAGATGATGGAGGGATGGATGATGGAGGGATGGATGATGGATGGATGGATGATGGATAGATGATGGATGATGGAGGGATGGATGATGGAGGGATAGATGATGGATAGATGATAGATGATGGATAGATGTTGGAGGATGGATGATGGAGGGATGATGGATGGAGGGATGATAGATGGATGGATGGATGGATGATGGCTGGATGGATGGAGGGATGATAGATGAT
>NW_027508756.1:40000-45000 GCF_051911475.1 Siphateles boraxobius
GTGGAGAATATCCTCACTGGAGCAAGCCTGTGGACTTATATTTATGGATATATTTACACAATCTGAAACGCAGTATTGCATTAAACAGTCAGTTGTCAAAATAGTCATTAAAGTAGTTTTTGAAGGCCGATATCTTAAAAGAGCAGACTGGCCAAAATAATATGAAATTGATAAAAAAAAAGAAATCTCTATGTTAAACCAACTTACTTTAACTGTAACTTCTTGATTCCGTAATTATATGACTGTATTTTTCACGAATAAATAAATAGTTTGGAATAAATGTGAATAAAAAGGAAGTTAACACTGTAATCAGCTCAGTAATCTGGAAAAGGTGTGTGCACTGGAAATCATTTTTTCAAAAAAAGGCATGGTAACTAATTATATATAATAATATAAACTAATAGCATAGTGCACATATGATGAATGCTAATGAGAAAGTATTAATAGTGTTTGCCTTTATGTTACTAATAATATAAAAGCAAACGCTGTGATACTCTTTCGTATACAGTTTACATTCTTTGTTCAACAGTACTATCCAGTAACGTATTTTTACGAAACTGTTAAACAGAGACCGCAACTAATGAAGCTAATCAACTAATGAAGCTAATGAAGCTAATCAACTAATGAAGCTTATCAACTAATGAAGCTAATCAACTAATGAAGCTTATCAACTAATGAAGCTAATCAACTAATGAAGCTTATCAACTAATGAAGCTAATCAACGAATTAAGCTAATCAACTAATGAAGCTTATCAACTAATGAAGCTAATCAACTAATGAAGCTAATCAACTAATGAAGCTAATGAAGCTAATCAACTAATGAAGCTAATCAACTAATGAAGCTAATCAACTAATGAAGCTAATCAACGAATTAAGCTAATCAACTAATGAAGCTAATCAACTAATGAAGCTAATCAACTAATGAAGCTAATGAACTAATGAAGCTAATCAACTAATGAAGCTAATCAACTAATGAAGCTAATGAACTAATGAAGCTAATCAACTAATGAAGCTAATCAACTAATGAAGCTAATGAACTAATGAAGCTAATCAACTAATGAAGCTAATCAACGAATTAAGCTAATCAATTAATGAAGCTAATCAACTAATGAAGCTAATCAACTAATTAAGCTAATCAACTAATGAAGCTAATGAACTAATGAAGCTAATCAACTAATGAAGCTTATCAACTAATGAAGCTAATCAATTAATTAAGCTAATGAACTAATGAAGCTAATCAACTAATGAAGCTAATCAACTAATGAAGCTAATGAACTAATGAAGCTAATGAAGCTAATCAACTAATGAAGCTTATCAACTAATGAAGCTAATCAACTAATGAAGCTAATCAACTAATGACAGTGAATGTGAGCACTGCGCAAAATAAAAGATCTTACGAAGAAATAAAAGATCACGATCTCTACGAAAGTAGGTCGTGGACGTCTTCAAGATTGATCGCGATATAGCGTCGTCAGATCGCACACCCCTGGTGTGTGTTTCTCCTCATTGATTCAGTGTTGTTGTTGTATTGATCTGACAGTGTAATCTCTAACTTTGGTGATGATCTCATTATGATTGACACACACTGGTAACTGTGTGTTCAGGGTTAGTATCGTTCACTAAATCGCCACTATTATGCTTTTCCAGATATAATCTTTCATGTAGTGTGTGATATATCTCAAACACTTCAGTTATATATTAGCATAATCCCCGCCTCTGGTGTTGATTGGCTGAGCAGCGTCTCTTGGCCCCGCCCTCAAACACTGTAGTTGTATATTAGCATAATCCCCGCCTCTGGTGTTGATTGGATGAGAAGCATCTCTTGGCCCCGCCCTCAAACACTAGTTGTATATTAGCATGATCCCCACCTCTGGTGTTGATTGGTTGAGCAGCGTCTCGTAGCTCCGCCCTCAAACACTAGTTGTATATTAGCATGATCCCCGCCTCTGGTGTTGATTGGCTGAGCAGCGTCTCGTAGCTCCGCCCTCAAACACTAGTTGTATATTAGCATAATCCCCAACTCTGGTGTTGATTGGCTGAGCAGCGTCTCGTAGCTCCGCCCTCAAACACTGTAGTTGTATATTAGCATAATCCCCACCTCTGGTGTTGATTGGCTGAGTACTGTCTCGTAGCTCCGCCCTCAAACACTAGTTGTATATTAGCATAATCCCCACCTCTGGTGTTGATTGGCTGAGCAGCGTCTCGTAGCTCCGCCCTCAAACACTAGTTGTATATTAGCATAATCCCGACCTCTGGTGTTGATTGGCTGAGTACTGTCTCGTAGCTCCGCCCTCAAACACTAGTTGTATATTAGCATAATCCCCACCTCTGGTGTTGATTGGCTGAGCAGCGTCTCGTAGCTCCGCCCTCAAACACTGTAGTTGTATATTAGCATAATCCCCACCTCTGGTGTTGATTGGCTGAGCACTGTCTCGTAGCTCCGCCCTCAAACACTGTAGTTGTATATTAGCATAATCCCCGCCTCTGGTGTTGATTGGCTGAGTAGCGTCTCTTGGCCCTGCCCTCAAACACTAGTTGTATATTAGCATAATCCCCACCTCTGGTGTTGATTGGCTGAGCAGTGTCTCGTAGCTCCGCCCTCAAACACTGTAGTTGTATATTAGCATAATCCCCACCTCTGGTGTTGATTGGCTGAGCAGCGTCTCGTAGCTCCGCCCTCAAACACTGTAGTTGTATATTAGCATAATCCCCACCTCTGGTGTTGATTGGCTGAGCAGTGTCTCGTAGCTCCGCCCTCAAACACTAGTTGTATATTAGCATAATCCCCACCTCTGGTGTTGATTGGCTGAGCAGCGTCTCGTAGCTCCGCCCTCAAACACTGTAGTTGTATATTAGCATAATCCCCACCTCTGGTGTTGATTGGCTGAGCACTGTCTCGTAGCTCCGCCCTCAAACACTGTAGTTGTATATTAGCATAATCCCGCCTCTGGTGTTGATTGGCTGAGCACTGTCTCGTAGCTCCGCCCTCAAACACTGTAGTTGTATATTAGCATAATCCCGCCTCTGGTGTTGATTGGCTGAGCACTGTCTCGTAGCTCCGCCCTCAAACACTGTAGTTGTATATTAGCATAATCCCCACCTCTGGTGTTGATTGGCTGAGCAGCGTCTCGTAGCTCCGCCCTCAAACACTGTAGTTGTATATTAGCATAATCCCCACCTCTGGTGTTGATTGGCTGAGCACTGTCTCGTAGCTCCGCCCTCAAACACTGTAGTTGTATATTAGCATAATCCCGCCTCTGGTGTTGATTGGCTGAGTAGCGTCTCTTGGCCCTGCCCTCAAACACTAGTTGTATATTAGCATAATCCCCACCTCTGGTGTTGATTGGCTGAGCAGCGTCTCGTAGCTCCGCCCTCAAACACTGTAGTTGTATATTAGCATAATCCAAATGGTTTTGCGTTAATGCCGTTAATAACGCGTTTAACTGACAGCCCCAGTTGAAAGAGATCAAGGAAACAAAACGGGATAAATTGTATATAGTAGTCAGTATATAATACAGTTATGGTATTTATAATACCCCATTTAGCCCAGTGTGATTTGATCTAGAAAATGGCTTGCTGCCGTTTCAAGAATTGTTTTTAATCTTACTTATAAACTTCCATCTCCCTTTCCCATCAATACAAATCAGCTGAGCTGAAACATAATAGACAGGTAATAGTCAACAGAAACACAATTAATAAAAAACTCCAACCCTACGTTTTTGCTTACTCAAATATGAAATCTAAACTAAGGATTTTTCCCCGTTACTGCACATTTAATATGGAATGAAACCGATATTCTCATTTTATCAATTACAACGATCACACTCCCTAATGTTACAGTATATTTAACCCCTGTTTAGAAGTCTTTCCCTCTTATTACACAACAAAGGATAAACATGCATTAATAAAACGGGTTTAACCATTAATAGGCTGTTCGTGGTTTGTTACGCGGTAATAACTTTATCCAATGACCTTTATTTACCTGATAACGTCCCCTAAAACTACTAATTTAGAGAGCAATAATCAACTAGCATGCTTTAATACATAAGTTAATTTGATTCAGATGTACTGATAATATACAATCGTATTCTTTAAACGTGTTTCCTTTTAAAGTGCATCACAAACGGTCTGTTCTTCTGTAGCTCCACCGCGCTGCTGCTACTTCCGGCAACTATTGAGAGGCTCCGCGAGACGCCATTGCGGTAAAAAACCGTTCCAGTGAAGTCGATGGAGTTGTCGCAACTCTCGCTCTATATGGCTCTGGGTTGAGCCTGTAAGCAATTGACCCTTCGCTAAGCCCCGCCCGAAAACCGCCACTGGCCAATCGTGTCTTAGCAACCGTAACTAGGCGCGGGAGGTCTGGGAAGCTTTCGAGCGAGGGACACATGCCGAAGCGTTGTGCGTACGGATTGTGCAAATCTGACCCGGGATCATAAAAGTTTGGACATTTTTTCCTTCCCGAAACTCTAAAAGCCGAGGGCAGAAATGATGGATCAGCAGTGTGTGACGTCACAACTACATGTCCACAGGATTAACAAAAACACCTAACGCTATTGCTTGGAGATAATGACGGTTCTTTGTTCATAATGCATATGTTTTAAAGTAAAATAAGACGATTAAAGACAAGACAGAGGCTCACTGACATACATCGCGGCTCTCCCGGTGTTAGTGTTATTCCACAAGATTTATGGATAAACTGTTTGATTTATAATTATTAGATTATTTTCACATTTCACTGCACGAACACAGCTGTTCCTCGATGTGTGTGTTTCCCATGTTAATGGTCAGCGTATGAGGCGCGGCTGCTGCGACTATAGGCTTTAGCTTCAATTATCATGAAATGATTCTCTAATCGGTTGCATATTATGTGGTGGATATATCCCTCGAACGCACTGCAGTCCCTTTAGTCTTGCTCTCTCAGATATTACACATGTTCGCCAAAAATTCCTAAACCTCTCATCGGGAATGTCTGACACCGGTGCACACACACTGTAATAGAT
>NW_027508756.1:55000-82500 GCF_051911475.1 Siphateles boraxobius
AATATAGATGATGATATCCCACTTAATAGCATGTTAACTGTCATTGGCTGCGTTTACATGCAACCAAATAATCCGTTAGTAATGGGATTGACGGTTCAATCGGACTGAAAGCTTCATGTAAACGCCTTAATCGATCCGATTGAAAGGAGCGGTTTATTCCTTTTCTAATCCGATCCAGCGAACATGTGAACACTTGATCGGATTGAAAACCGAAACTGAAAGACTGCGCATGTGCAATGATGTAGAAATAGCGTAATGATGTAGAAATAGCATAATGACGTAGAAAATAGCGTAATTATGTAGAATTAGCGTAATGATGTAAAAATAGCGTAATGACGTAGAAATAGCGTAATGATGTAGAAATAGCGTAATGACGTAGAAATAGCGTAATGACGTAGAAATAGAGTAATGATGTAGAAATAGCGTAATGATGTAGAAATAGCGTAATGACGTAGAAATAGCGTAATGATGTAGGAATAGAGTAATGATGTAGAAATAGCGTAATGATGTAGAAATAGAGTAATGATGTAGAACTAGCGTAATGACGTAGAAATAGCGTAATGACGTAGAAATAGCGTAATGACGTAGAAATAGCGTAATGATGTAGAAATAGCGTAATGATGTAGAAATAGCGTAATGATGTAGAAATAGCGTAATGACGTAGAAATAGCGTAATGATGCAGAAATAGCGTAATGATGTAGAAATAGCGTAATGATGTAGAAATAGCATAATGACGTAGAAATAGCGTAATTATGTAGAAATAGCGTAATGATGTAAAAATAGCGTAATGACGTAGAAATAGCGTAATGATGTAGAAATAGCGTAATGACGTAGAAATTGCGTAATGACGTAGAAATAGCGTAATGATGTAGAAATAGAGTAATGATGTAGAAATAGAGTAATGATGTAGAAATAGCGTAATGATGTAAAAATAGCGTAATGACGTAGAAATAGCGTAATGACGTAGAAATAGCGTAATGATGTAGAAATAGCGTAATGACGTAGAAATAGCGTAATGATGTAGAAATAGCGTAATGATGTAGAAATAGCGTAATGACGTAGAAATAGCGTAATGACGCAGAAATAGCGTAATGATGTAGAAATAGCGTCATGATGTAGAAATAGCGTAATGACGTAGAAATAGCGTAATTATGTAGAAAAAGCGTAATGACGTAAAAATAGCGGAATGACGTAGAAATAGCGTAATGATGTAGAAATAGAGTAATGACGTAGAAATAGCGTAATGATGTAGAAATAGCGTAATGACGTAGAAATAGCGTAATGACGTAGAAATAGCGTAATGATGTAGAAATAGAGTAATGACGTAGAAATAGCGTAATGATGTAGAAATAGCGTAATGACGTAGAAATAGCGTAATGGTGTAGAAATAACGTAATGATGCAGAAATAGCGTAATGATGCAGAAATAGCGTAATGATGTAGAAATAGTGTAATGATGCAGAAATAGAGTAATGATGTAGAAATAGTGTAATGATGTAGAAATAGCGTAATGATGCAGAAATAGCGTAATGATGAAGAAATAGAGTAATGATGTAGAAATAGTGTAATGATGTAGAAATAGAGTAATGATGTAGAAATAGTGTAATGATGCAGAAATAACGTAATGATGCAGAAATAGAGTAATGATGTAGAAATAGTGTAATTATGTAGAAATAGCGTAATGATGCAGAAATAGCGTAATGTAGAAATAGAGTAATGATGCAGAAATAGTGTAATGATGTAGAAATAGTGTAATGATGTAGAAATAACGTAATGATGCAGAAATAGCGTAATGATGCAGAAATAGCGTAATGATGTAGAAATAGTGTAATGATGCAGAAATAACGTAATGATGCAGAAATAGAGTAATGATGTAGAAATAGTGTAATGATGTAGAAATAGCGTAATGATGTAGAATTAGTGGAATGATGTAGAAATAGTGTAATGATGCAGAAATAACGTAATGATGCAGAAATAGAGTAATGATGTAGAAATAGTGTAATTATGTAGAAATAGTGTAATGATGCAGAAATAGTGTTATGACGTAGAAATAGTGTAATGATGTAGAAATAGTGTAATGATGTAGAAATAGTGTAATGATGCAGAAATAGCGTAATGATGCAGAAATAGTGTAATGATGTAGAAATAGCGTAATGATGCAGAAATAGTGTAATGATGCAGAAATAGTGTAATGATGCAGAAATAGAGTAATGATGTAGAAATAGTGTAATTATGTAGAAATAGTGTAATGATGCAGAAATAGTGTTATGACGTAGAAATAGTGTAATGATGTAGAAATAGCGTAATGATGTAGAAATAGAGTAATGACGTAGAAATAGTGTAATGATGTAGAAATAGCGTAATGATGCAGAAATAGTGTAATGATGCAGAAATAGCGTAATTATGTAGAAATAGTGTAATGATGTAGAAATAGCGTAATGATGCAGAAATAGTGTAATGATGCAGAAATAGCGTAATGTAGAAATAGAGTAATGATGCAGAAATAACGTAATGATGCAGAAATAGCGTAATGTAGAAATAGTGTAATTATGTAGAAATAGCGTAATGATGTAGAAATAGTGTAATGATGTAGAAATAGCGTAATGATGCAGAAATAGTGTAATGATGCAGAAATAGCGTAATGTAGAAATAGAGTAATGATGCAGAAATAGCGTAATGATGCAGAAATAGTGTTATGACGTAGAAATAGTGTAATGATGCAGAAATAGTGTAATTATGTAGAAATAGTGTAATGATGTAGAAATAGCGTAATGATGCAGAAATAGTGTAATGATGTAGAAATAGAGTAATGATCTAGAAATAGTGTAATGATGTAGAAATAGCGTAATGATGCAGAAATAGTGTAATGATGCAGAAATAGAGTAATGATGCAGAAATAGCGTAATGATGTAGAAATAGAGTAATGATGCAGAAATAGCGTAATGATGCAGAAATAGTGTTATGACGTAGAAATAGTGTAATGATGCAGAAATAGTGTAATTATGTAGAAATAGTGTAATGATGTAGAAATAGCGTAATGATGCAGAAATAGTGTAATGATGTAGAAATAGAGTAATGATGCAGAAATAGCGTAATGATGCAGAAATAGTGTAATGATGCAGAAATAGTGTAATTATGTAGAAATAGTGTAATGATGCAGAAATAGTGTAATGATGCAGAAATAGAGTAATGATGTAGAAATAGTGTAATGATGTAGAAATAGTGTAATGATGTAGAAATAGAGTAATGATGCAGAAATAGCGTAATGATGCAGAAATAGTGTAATGATGCAGAAATAGTGTAATTATGTAGAAATAGTGTAATGATGCAGAAATAGTGTAATGATGCAGAAATAGAGTAATGATCTAGAAATAGTGTAATGATGTAGAAATAGCGTAATGATGCAGAAATAGTGTAATGATGCAGAAATAGTGTAATGATGTAGAAATAGCGTAATGATGTAGAAATAGAGTAATGATGCAGAAATAGAGTAATGATGCAGAAATAGCGTAATGATGCAGAAATAGTGTAATGATGCAGAAATAGCGTAATGATGTAGAAATAGAGTAATGATGTAGAAATAGCGTAATGATGTAGAAATAGAGTAATGATGTAGAAATAGTGTAATTATGTAGAAATAGTGTAATGATGTAGAAATAGTGTAATGATGCAGAAATAGTGTAATGATGTAGAAATAGTGTAATTATGTAGAAATAGTGTAATGATGTAGAAATAGCGTAATGATGCAGAAATAGTGTAATGATGCAGAAATAGTGTAATTATGTAGAAATAGTGTAATGATGTAGAAATAGTGTAATGATGCAGAAATAGTGTAATGATGTAGAAATAGTGTAATTATGTAGAAATAGTGTAATGATGTAGAAATAGCGTAATGATGCAGAAATAGTGTAATGATGTAGAAATAGTGTAATTATGTAGAAATAGTGTAATGATGTAGAAATAGCGTAATGATGCAGAAATAGTGTAATGATGTAGAAATAGTGTAATGATCTAGAAATAGTGTAATGATGTAGAAATAGCGTAATGATGCAGAAATAGTGTAATGATGCAGAAATAGTGTAATGATGTAGAAATAGCGTAATGATGTAGAAATAGAGTAATGATGCAGAAATAGAGTAATGATGCAGAAATAGCGTAATGATGCAGAAATAGTGTAATGATGCAGAAATAGCGTAATGATGTAGAAATAGAGTAATGATGTAGAAATAGCGTAATGATGTAGAAATAGAGTAATGATGTAGAAATAGTGTAATTATGTAGAAATAGTGTAATGATGTAGAAATAGTGTAATGATGCAGAAATAGCGTAATGATGTAGAAATAGAGTAATGATGTAGAAATAGCGTAATGATGTAGAAATAGAGTAATGATGTAGAAATAGTGTAATTATGTAGAAATAGTGTAATGACGTAGAAATAGAGTAATGATGTAGAAATAGAGTAATGATGTAGAAATAGAGTAATGATGTAGAAATAGTGTAATTATGTAGAAATAGCGTAATGATGCAGAAATAGTGTAATGATGCAGAAATAGCGTAATGATGTAGAAATAGAGTAATGATGTAGAAATAGCGTAATGATGTAGAAATAGAGTAATGATGTAGAAATAGTGTAATTATGTAGAAATAGTGTAATTATGTAGAAATAGAGTAATGATGTAGAAATAGTGTAATGATGTAGAAATAGTGTAATGATGCAGAAATAACGTAATGATGCAGAAATAACGTAATGATGCAGAAATAGAGTAATGATGTAGAAATAGTGTAATTATGTAGAAATAGCGTAATGATGCAGAAATAGCGTAATGTAGAAATAGAGTAATGATGCAGAAATAGTGTAATGATGTAGAAATAGTGTAATGATGTAGAAATAACGTAATGATGCAGAAATAGCGTAATGATGCAGAAATAGCGTAATGATGTAGAAATAGTGTAATGATGCAGAAATAACGTAATGATGCAGAAATAGAGTAATGATGTAGAAATAGTGTAATGATGTAGAAATAGCGTAATGATGTAGAATTAGTGGAATGATGTAGAAATAGTGTAATGATGCAGAAATAACGTAATGATGCAGAAATAGAGTAATGATGTAGAAATAGTGTAATTATGTAGAAATAGTGTAATGATGCAGAAATAGTGTTATGACGTAGAAATAGTGTAATGATGTAGAAATAGTGTAATGATGTAGAAATAGTGTAATGATGCAGAAATAGCGTAATGATGCAGAAATAGTGTAATGATGTAGAAATAGCGTAATGATGCAGAAATAGTGTAATGATGCAGAAATAGTGTAATGATGCAGAAATAGAGTAATGATGTAGAAATAGTGTAATTATGTAGAAATAGTGTAATGATGCAGAAATAGTGTTATGACGTAGAAATAGTGTAATGATGTAGAAATAGCGTAATGATGTAGAAATAGAGTAATGACGTAGAAATAGTGTAATGATGTAGAAATAGCGTAATGATGCAGAAATAGCGTAATGTAGAAATAGAGTAATGATGTAGAAATAGAGTAATGACGTAGAAATAGTGTAATGATGTAGAAATAGCGTAATGATGCAGAAATAGTGTAATGATGCAGAAATAGCGTAATGTAGAAATAGAGTAATGATGTAGAAATAGCGTAATGATGCAGAAATAACGTAATGATGCAGAAATAGCGTAATGATGCAGAAATAGTGTAATGATGCAGAAATAGAGTAATGATGTAGAAATAGTGTAATTATGTAGAAATAGTGTAATGATGCAGAAATAGCGTAATGATGCAGAAATAGTGTAATGATGCAGAAATAGCGTAATGTAGAAATAGAGTAATGATGCAGAAATAACGTAATGATGCAGAAATAGCGTAATGATGCAGAAATAGTGTAATGATGCAGAAATAGAGTAATGATGTAGAAATAGTGTAATTATGTAGAAATAGTAAAATGATGCAGAAATAGTGTTATGACGTAGAAATAGTGTAATGATGTAGAAATAGCGTAATGATGTAGAAATAGAGTAATGACGTAGAAATAGTGTAATGATGTAGAAATAGCGTAATGATGCAGAAATAGTGTAATGATGCAGAAATAGCGTAATGTAGAAATAGAGTAATGATGCAGAAATAACGTAATGATGCAGAAATAGCGTAATGATGCAGAAATAGTGTAATGATGCAGAAATAGAGTAATGATGTAGAAATAGTGTAATTATGTAGAAATAGTGTAATGATGTAGAAATAGCGTAATGATGCAGAAATAGTGTAATGATGTAGAAATAGCGTAATGATGTAGAAATAGAGTAATGACGTAGAAATAGTGTAATGATGTAGAAATAGCGTAATGATGCAGAAATAGTGTAATGATGCAGAAATAGCGTAATTATGTAGAAATAGTGTAATGATGTAGAAATAGCGTAATGATGCAGAAATAGTGTAATGATGCAGAAATAGCGTAATGTAGAAATAGAGTAATGATGCAGAAATAACGTAATGATGCAGAAATAGTGTAATGATGCAGAAATAGTGTAATGATGCAGAAATAGAGTAATGATGTAGAAATAGTGTAATTATGTAGAAATAGTGTAATGATGCAGAAATAGTGTTATGACGTAGAAATAGTGTAATGATGTAGAAATAGCGTAATGATGTAGAAATAGAGTAATGACGTAGAAATAGTGTAATGATGTAGAAATAGCGTAATGATGCAGAAATAGTGTAATGATGCAGAAATAGCGTAATTATGTAGAAATAGTGTAATTATGTAGAAATAGCGTAATGATGTAGAAATAGTGTAATGATGTAGAAATAGCGTAATGATGCAGAAATAGTGTAATGATGCAGAAATAGCGTAATGTAGAAATAGAGTAATGATGCAGAAATAGCGTAATGATGTAGAAATAGAGTAATGATGCAGAAATAGTGTTATGACGTAGAAATAGTGTAATGATGCAGAAATAGTGTAATTATGTAGAAATAGTGTAATGATGTAGAAATAGCGTAATGATGCAGAAATAGTGTAATGATGTAGAAATAGAGTAATGATGCAGAAATAGTGTAATGATGCAGAAATAGTGTAATGATGCAGAAATAGAGTAATGATCTAGAAATAGTGTAATGATGTAGAAATAGCGTAATGATGCAGAAATAGTGTAATGATGCAGAAATAGAGTAATGATGCAGAAATAGCGTAATGATGTAGAAATAGAGTAATGATGCAGAAATAGCGTAATGATGCAGAAATAGTGTTATGACGTAGAAATAGTGTAATGATGCAGAAATAGTGTAATTATGTAGAAATAGTGTAATGATGTAGAAATAGCGTAATGATGCAGAAATAGTGTAATGATGTAGAAATAGAGTAATGATGCAGAAATAGCGTAATGATGCAGAAATAGTGTAATGATGCAGAAATAGAGTAATGATCTAGAAATAGTGTAATGATGTAGAAATAGCGTAATGATGCAGAAATAGTGTAATGATGCAGAAATAGCGTAATGATGTAGAAATAGAGTAATGATGCAGAAATAGAGTAATGATGCAGAAATAGCGTAATGATGCAGAAATAGTGTAATGATGCAGAAATAGCGTAATGATGTAGAAATAGAGTAATGATGTAGAAATAGCGTAATGATGTAGAAATAGAGTAATGATGTAGAAATAGTGTAATTATGTAGAAATAGTGTAATGATGTAGAAATAGTGTAATGATGCAGAAATAGCGTAATGATGTAGAAATAGAGTAATGATGTAGAAATAGCGTAATGATGTAGAAATAGAGTAATGATGTAGAAATAGTGTAATGATGTAGAAATAGTGTAATGACGTAGAAATAGAGTAATGATGTAGAAATAGAGTAATGATGTAGAAATAGAGTAATGATGTAGAAATAGTGTAATTATGTAGAAATAGCGTAATGATGCAGAAATAGTGTAATGATGCAGAAATAGCGTAATGATGTAGAAATAGAGTAATGATGTAGAAATAGCGTAATGATGTAGAAATAGAGTAATGATGTAGAAATAGTGTAATGATGTAGAAATAGTGTAATTATGTAGAAATAGCGTAATGATGTAGAAATAGAGTAATGATGTAGAAATAGTGTAATTATGTAGAAATAGTGTAATGATGTAGAAATAGCGTAATGATGTAGAAATAGCGTAATGATGTAGAAATAGAGTAATGATGTAGAAATAACGTAATGATGTAGAAATAGCGTAATGATGCAGAAATAGTGTAATGATGCAGAAATAGTGTAATGACGTAGAAATAGCGTAATGATGCAGAAATAACGTAATGATGCAGAAATAGTGTAATGATGCAGAAATAGTGTAATGATGTAGAAATAGCGTAATGATGTAGAAATAGTGTAATGATGCAGAAATAGCGTAATGATGCAGAAATAGTGTAATGATGTAGAAATAGTGTAATGATGTAGAAATAGTGTAATGATGCAGAAATAGTGTAATGATGTAGAAATAGTGTAATGATGTAGAAATAGTGTAATGATGTAGAAATAGTGTAATGATGCAGAAATAGTGTAATGATGTAGAAATAGCGTAATGATGTAGAAATAGTGTAATGATGCAGAAATAGCGTAATGATGCAGAAATAGTGTAATGATGTAGAAATAGTGTAATGATGCAGAAATAGTGTAATGATGTAGAAATAGTGTAATGATGCAGAAATAGTGTAATGATGTAGAAATAGTGTAATGATGCAGAAATAGTGTAATGATGTAGAAATAGCGTAATGATGTAGAAATAGTGTAATGATGCAGAAATAGCGTAATGATGCAGAAATAGTGTAATGATGTAGAAATAGTGTAATGATGTAGAAATAGTGTAATGACGTAGAAATAGCGTAATGATGCAGAAATAACGTAATGATGCAGAAATAGTGTAATGATGCAGAAATAGTGTAATGATGTAGAAATAGCGTAATGATGTAGAAATAGTGTAATGATGCAGAAATAGCGTAATGATGCAGAAATAGTGTAATGATGTAGAAATAGAGTAATGATGTAGAAATAGCGTAATGATGTAGAAATAGTGTAATGATGTAGAAATAGCGTAATGATGTAGAAATAGTGTAATGATGCAGAAATAGCGTAATGATGCAGAAATAGTGTAATGATGTAGAAATAGTGTAATGATGGAGAAATAGTGTAATGATGCAGAAATAGTGTAATGACGTAGAAATAGTGTAATGATGCAGAAATAGCGTAATGATGTAGAAATAGTGTAATGATGTAGAAATAGCGTAATGATGCAGAAATAGTGTAATGATGTAGAAATAGAGTAATGATGTAGAAATAGCGTAATGATGTAGAAATAGTGTAATGATGTAGAAATAGCGTAATGATGTAGAAATAGTGTAATGATGTAGAAATAGCGTAATGATGTAGAAATAGTGTAATGATGTAGAAATAGAGTAATGATGTAGAAATAGCGTAATGATGTAGAAATAGTGTAATGATGTAGAAATAGCGTAATGATGTAGAAATAGTGTAATGATGCAGAAATAGCGTAATGATGTAGAAATAGTGTAATGATGTAGAAATAGCGTAATGATGCAGAAATAGTGTAATGATGTAGAAATAGTGTAATGATGTAGAAATAGTGTAATGACGTAGAAATAGCGTAATGATGCAGAAATAACGTAATGATGCAGAAATAGTGTAATGATGCAGAAATAGTGTAATGATGTAGAAATAGCGTAATGATGTAGAAATAGTGTAATGATGCAGAAATAGCGTAATGATGCAGAAATAGTGTAATGATGTAGAAATAGAGTAATGATGTAGAAATAGCGTAATGATGTAGAAATAGTGTAATGATGTAGAAATAGCGTAATGATGTAGAAATAGTGTAATGATGCAGAAATAGCGTAATGATGCAGAAATAGCGTAATGATGCAGAAATAGTGTAATGATGTAGAAATAGTGTAATGATGCAGAAATAGCGTAATGATGCAGAAATAGTGTAATGATGTAGAAATAGTGTAATGATGCAGAAATAGTGTAATGATGCAGAAATAGCGTAATGATGTAGAAATAGCGTAATGATGTAGAAATAGAGTAATGATGTAGAAATAACGTAATGATGTAGAAATAGCGTAATGATGCAGAAATAGTGTAATGATGCAGAAATAGTGTAATGACGTAGAAATAGCGTAATGATGCAGAAATAACGTAATGATGCAGAAATAGTGTAATGATGCAGAAATAACGTAATGATGCAGAAATAGTGTAATGATGTAGAAATAGCGTAATGATGTAGAAATAGCGTAATGATGCAGAAATAGTGTAATGATGCAGAAATAACGTAATGATGCAGAAATAGTGTAATGATGCAGAAATAACGTAATGAAGTAGAAATAGCGTAATGATGCAGAAATAGCGTAATTATGTAGAAATAGTGTAATGATGTAGAAATAGTGTAATGATGTAGAAATAGTGTAATGATGTAGAAATAGTGTAATGATGCAGAAATAGCGTAATGATGCAGAAATAGTGTAATGACGTAGAAATAGTGTAATGATGTAGAAATAGTGTAATGATGTAGAAATAGTGTAATGATGCAGAAATAGTGTAATGATGCAGAAATAGCGTAATGATGCAGAAATAGTGTAATGACGTAGAAATAGTGTAATGATGTAGAAATAGTGTAATGATGTAGAAATAGTGTAATGATGTAGAAATAGTGTAATGATGCAGAAATAGCGTAATGATGCAGAAATAGTGTAATGACGTAGAAATAGTGTAATGATGTAGAAATAGTGTAATGATGTAGAAATAGCGTAATGATGCAGAAATAACGTAATGATGCAGAAATAGTGTAATGATGTAGAAATAGCGTAATGATGTAGAAATAGCGTAATGATGCAGAAATAGTGTAATGACGTAGAAATAGTGTAATGATGCAGAAATAGTGTAATGATGCAGAAATAGTGTAATGATGCAGAAATAACGTAATGATGCAGAAATAGTGTAATGAAGTAGAAATAGCGTAATGATGCAGAAATAGCGTAATTATGTAGAAATAGTGTAATGATGTAGAAATAGTGTAATGATGTAGAAATAGTGTAATGATGTAGAAATAGTGTAATGATGCAGAAATAGCGTAATGATGCAGAAATAGTGTAATGACGTAGAAATAGTGTAATGATGTAGAAATAGTGTAATGATGTAGAAATAGTGTAATGATGTAGAAATAGTGTAATGAAGTAGAAATAGCGTAATGATGTAGAAATAGTGTAATGATGTAGAAATAGTGTAATGATGTAGAAATAGCGTAATGATGTAGAAATAGCGTAATGACGTAGAAATAGCGTAATGATGCAGAAATAGCGTAATGATGTAGAAATAGCGTAATGATGTAGAAATAGTGTAATGATGCAGAAATAGTGTAATGACGTAGAAATAGCGTAATGATGTAGAAATAGCGTAATGACGTAGAAATAGTGTAATGACGTAGAAATAGCGTAATGATGCAGAAATAGCGTAATGATGCAGAAATAGCGTAATGATGCAGAAATAGCGTAATGATGTAGAAATAGCGTAATGACGTAGAAATAGCGTAATGATGTAGAAATAGTGTAATGATGTAGAAATAGCGTAATGATGTAGAAATAGCGTAATGATGCAGAAATAGCGTAATGATGCAGAAATAGCGTAATGATGTAGAAATAGCGTAATGACGTAGAAATAGCGTAATGATGCAGAAATAGCGTAATGATGTAGAAATAGCGTAATGATGCAGAAATAGCGTAATGACGTAGAAATAGTGTAATGATGTAGAAATAGCGTAATGATGCAGAAATAGCGTAATGACGTAGAAATAGTGTAATGACGTAGAAATAGCGTAATGATGCAGAAATAGCGTAATGACGTAGAAATAGCGTAATGACGTAGAAATAGCGTAATGATGTAGAAATAGCGTAATGATGCAGAAATAGTGTAATGACGTAGAAATAGCGTAATGATGCAGAAATAGCGTAATGATGTAGAAATAGCGTAATGATGTAGAAATAGCGTAATGACGTAGAAATAGCGTAATGACGTAGAAATAGCGTAATGACGTAGAAATAGCGTAATGATGTAGAAATAGCGTAATGATGTAGAAATAGTGTAATGACGTAGAAATAGAGTAATGATGTAGAAATAGTGTAATGATGTAGAAATAGCGTAATGATGCAGAAATAACGTAATGATGCAGAAATAGTGTAATGATGTAGAAATAGTGTAATGACGCAGAAATAGTGTAATGACGTAGAAATAGAGTAATGATGTAGAAATAGTGTAATGATGTAGAAATAGCGTAATGATGCAGAAATAACGTAATGATGCAGAAATAGTGTAATGATGTAGAAATAGTGTAATGATGTAGAAATAGTGTAATGATGCAGAAATAGTGTAATGATGTAGAAATAGAGTAATGATGTAGAAATAGCGTAATGATGTAGAAATAGAGTAATGATGTAGAAATAACGTAATGATGCAGAAATAGTGTAATGATGTAGAAATAGCGTAATGATGCAGAAATAGTGTAATGATGCAGAAATAGTGTAATGATGTAGAAATAGCGTAATGATGTAGAAATAACGTAATGATGCAGAAATAACGTAATGATGCAGAAATAGTGTAATGATGTAGAAATAGCGTAATGATGTAGAAATAACGTAATGATGCAGAAATAGTGTAATGATGTAGAAATAGTGTAATGATGTAGAAATAGTGTAATGATGTAGAAATAGAGTAATGATGTAGAAATAGTGTAATGATGTAGAAATAGCGTAATGATGCAGAAATAACGTAATGATGCAGAAATAGTGTAATGATGTAGAAATAGTGTAATGATGTAGAAATAGTGTAATGATGCAGAAATAACGTAATGATGCAGAAATAGTGTAATGATGTAGAAATAGTGTAATGATGCAGAAATAACGTAATGATGCAGAAATAGTGTAATGATGTAGAAATAGTGTAATGATGTAGAAATAGTGTAATGATGCAGAAATAGTGTAATGATGTAGAAATAGAGTAATGATGTAGAAATAGCGTAATGATGTAGAAATAGCGTAATGACGTAGGAATAGTGTAATGATGCAGAAATAACGTAATGATGCAGAAATAGTGTAATGATGTAGAAATAGTGTAATGATGTAGAAATAGCGTAATGATGCAGAAATAGCGTAATGATGCAGAAATAGCGTAATGATGTAGAAATAGCGTAATGACGTAGAAATAGCGTAATGATGCAGAAATAGCGTAATGATGTAGAAATAGCGTAATGATGCAGAAATAGTGTAATGATGTAGAAATAGAGTAATGATGTAGAAATAGCGTAATGATGTAGAAATAGCGTAATGACGTAGGAATAGTGTAATGATGCAGAAATAACGTAATGATGCAGAAATAGTGTAATGATGTAGAAATAGCGTAATGATGTAGAAATAGCGTAATGATGCAGAAATAGCGTAATGATGCAGAAATAGCGTAATGATGTAGAAATAGCGTAATGACGTAGAAATAGCGTAATGATGCAGAAATAGCGTAATGATGTAGAAATAGCGTAATGATGCAGAAATAGCGTAATGACGTAGAAATAGTGTAATGACGTAGAAATAGCGTAATGATGCAGAAATAGCGTAATGACGTAGAAATAGCGTAATGACGTAGAAATAGCGTAATGATGTAGAAATAGCGTAATGATGCAGAAATAGTGTAATGACGTAGAAATAGCGTAATGATGCAGAAATAGCGTAATGACGTAGAAATAGCGTAATGACGTAGAAATAGCGTAATGATGTAGAAATAGCGTAATGATGTAGAAATAGTGTAATGATGCAGAAATAGTGTAATGACGTAGAAATAGCGTAATGATGT
This sequence comes from Siphateles boraxobius, assembly GCF_051911475.1. NCBI lineage: Eukaryota > Metazoa > Chordata > Actinopteri > Cypriniformes > Leuciscidae > Siphateles > Siphateles boraxobius. The sequence goes on from NW_027508756.1 coordinate 68,892, forward strand.
AGAAATAGCGTAATGATGTAGAAATAGTGTAATGACGTAGAAATAGAGTAATGATGTAGAAATAGTGTAATGATGTAGAAATAGCGTAATGATGCAGAAATAACGTAATGATGCAGAAATAGTGTAATGATGTAGAAATAGTGTAATGACGCAGAAATAGTGTAATGACGTAGAAATAGAGTAATGATGTAGAAATAGTGTAATGATGTAGAAATAGCGTAATGATGCAGAAATAACGTAATGATGCAGAAATAGTGTAATGATGTAGAAATAGTGTAATGATGTAGAAATAGTGTAATGATGCAGAAATAGTGTAATGATGTAGAAATAACGTAATGATGCAGAAATAGTGTAATGATGTAGAAATAGCGTAATGATGCAGAAATAGCGTAATGATGCAGAAATAGTGTAATGATGTAGAAATAGCGTAATGATGTAGAAATAACGTAATGATGCAGAAATAGTGTAATGATGTAGAAATAGTGTAATGATGTAGAAATAGTGTAATGATGTAGAAATAGCGTAATGATGCAGAAATAACGTAATGATGCAGAAATAGTGTAATGATGCAGAAATAGTGTAATGATGTAGAAATAGCGTAATGATGTAGAAATAACGTAATGATGCAGAAATAGTGTAATGATGTAGAAATAGTGTAATGATGTAGAAATAGTGTAATGATGTAGAAATAGAGTAATGATGTAGAAATAGTGTAATGATGTAGAAATAGCGTAATGATGCAGAAATAGTGTAATGATGTAGAAATAGTGTAATGATGTAGAAATAGTGTAATGATGCAGAAATAACGTAATGATGCAGAAATAGTGTAATGATGTAGAAATAGTGTAATGATGCAGAAATAACGTAATGATGCAGAAATAGTGTAATGATGTAGAAATAGTGTAATGATGTAGAAATAGTGTAATGATGCAGAAATAGAGTAATGATGTAGAAATAGTGTAATGAAGTAGAAATAGCGTAATGATGTAGAAATAGTGTAATGATGCAGAAATAGTGTAATGATGTAGAAATAGCGTAATGATGCAGAAATAACGTAATGACGTAGAAATAGCGTAATGATGCAGAAATAGCGTAATGATGTAGAAATAGCGTAATGATGTAGAAATAGTGTAATGATGCAGAAATAGTGTAATGATGTAGAAATAGCGTAATGATGTAGAAATAGTGTAATGATGTAGAAATAGCGTAATGATGCAGAAATAACGTAATGATGCAGAAATAGTGTAATGATGTAGAAATAGTGTAATGATGTAGAAATAGAGTAATGATGTAGAAATAGTGTAATGAAGTAGAAATAGCGTAATGATGTAGAAATAGTGTAATGATGTAGAAATAGTGTAATGATGTAGAAATAGCGTAATGATGTAGAAATAGCGTAATGACGTAGAAATAGCGTAATGATGCAGAAATAGCGTAATGATGTAGAAATAGCGTAATGATGTAGAAATAGTGTAATGATGCAGAAATAGTGTAATGACGTAGAAATAGCGTAATGATGCAGAAATAGCGTAATGACGTAGAAATAGTGTAATGACGTAGAAATAGCGTAATGATGCAGAAATAGCGTAATGACGTAGAAATAGCGTAATGACGTAGAAATAGCGTAATGATGTAGAAATAGCGTAATGATGCAGAAATACTGTAATGACGTAGAAATAGCGTAATGATGCAGAAATAGCGTAATGACGTAGAAATAGCGTAATGATGTAGAAATAGCGTAATGATGTAGAAATAGCGTAATGACGTAGAAATAGCGTAATGACGTAGAAATAGCGTAATGACGTAGAAATAGCGTAATGATGCAGAAATAGCGTAATGATGTAGAAATAGTGTAATGATGCAGAAATAGCGTAATGATGTAGAAATAGTGTAATGATGCAGAAATAGCGTAATGATGTAGAAATAGTGTAATGATGTAGAAATAGTGTAATGATGCAGAAATAGCGTAATGATGTAGAAATAGCGTAATGATGTAGAAATAGTGTAATGATGCAGAAATAGTGTAATGACGTAGAAATAGTGTAATGATGTAGAAATAGCGTAATGACGTAGAAATAGCGTAATGATGCAGAAATAGAGTAATGATGTAGAAATAGCGTAATGACGTAGAAATAGCGTAATGATGTAGAAATAGCGTAATGATGTAGAAATAGTGTAATGATGTAGAAATAGCGTAATGATGTAGAAATAGTGTAATGATGTAGAAATGGCGTAATGATGTAGAAATAGCGTAATGATGTAGAAATAGTGTAATGATGTAGAAATAGTGTAATGATGTAGAAATAGCGTAATGATGTAGAAATAGTGTAATGATGTAGAAATAGCGTAATGATGTAGAAATAGCGTAATGATGTAGAAATAGTGTAATGATGTAGAAATAGCGTAATGATGTAGAAATAGTGTAATGATGTAGAAATAGTGTAATGATGTAGAAATAGTGTAATGATGTAGAAATAGTGTAATGATGTAGAAATAGCGTAATGATGTAGAAATAGTGTAATGATGTAGAAATAGCGTAATGATGTAGAAATAGCGTAATGATGTAGAAATAGTGTAATGATGTAGAAATAGCGTAATGATGTAGAAATAGAGTAATGATGTAGAAATAGCGTAATGATGCAGAAATAGCGTAATGATGTAGAAATAGCGTAATGATGCAGAAATAGCGTAATGATGTAGAAATAGTGTAATGATGCAGAAATAGCGTAATGATGTAGAAATAGTGTAATGATGCAGAAATAGCGTAATGATGTAGAAATAGTGTAATGATGTAGAAATAGTGTAATGATGCAGAAATAGCGTAATGATGTAGAAATAGCGTAATGATGTAGAAATAGTGTAATGATGCAGAAATAGTGTAATGACGTAGAAATAGTGTAATGATGTAGAAATAGCGTAATGACGTAGAAATAGCGTAATGATGCAGAAATAGAGTAATGATGTAGAAATAGCGTAATGACGTAGAAATAGCGTAATGATGTAGAAATAGCGTAATGATGTAGAAATAGTGTAATGATGTAGAAATAGCGTAATGATGTAGAAATAGTGTAATGATGTAGAAATAGCGTAATGATGTAGAAATAGCGTAATGATGTAGAAATAGTGTAATGATGTAGAAATAGTGTAATGATGTAGAAATAGCGTAATGATGTAGAAATAGTGTAATGATGTAGAAATAGCGTAATGATGTAGAAATAGCGTAATGATGTAGAAATAGTGTAATGATGTAGAAATAGCGTAATGATGTAGAAATAGCGTAATGATGTAGAAATAGTGTAATGATGCAGAAATAGCGTAATGATGTAGAAATAGTGTAATGATGCAGAAATAGTGTAATGATGCAGAAATAGTGTAATGATGTAGAAATAGCGTAATGACGTAGAAATAGCGTAATGACGTAGAAATAGAGTAATGATGTAGAAATAGAGTAATGATGTAGAAATAGCGTAATGATGTAGAAATAGCGTAATGACGTAGAAATAGCGTAATGATGTAGGAATAGAGTAATGATGTAGAAATAGCGTAATGATGTAGAAATAGAGTAATGATGTAGAAATAGCGTAATGACGTAGAAATAGCGTAATGACGTAGAAATAGCGTAATGACGTAGAAATAGCGTAATGACTTAGAAATAGCGTAATGATGTAGAAATAGCGTAATGATGTAGAAATAGCGTAATGATGTAGAAATAGTGTAATGATGTAGAAATAGTGCAATGATGTAGAAATAGCGTAATGATGTAGAAATAGTGTAATGATGTAGAAATAGTGTAATGATGTAGAAATAGCGTAATGATGTAGAAATAGTGTAATGATGTAGAAATAGCGTAATGATGTAGAAATAGCGTAATGTAGAAATAGTGTAATGATGTAGAAATAGCGTAATGATGTAGAAATAGCGTAATGTAGAAATAGTGTAATGATGTAGAAATAGCGTAATGATGTAGAAATAGCGTAATGATGTAGAAATAGTGTAATGATGTAGAAATAGTGTAATGATGTAGAAATAGCGTAATGATGTAGAAATAGTGTAATGATGTAGAAATAGCGTAATGATGTAGAAATAGCGTAATGTAGAAATAGTGTAATGATGTAGAAATAGCGTAATGATGTAGAAATAGCGTAATGATGTAGAAATAGCGTAATGATGTAGAAATGACGTATGACGCGCTGAACGAGCGGTTCTTCTGATGAATAGTGAAAAGTGGAGCAGGACGACGCCACCAGTGCTCGCTTCACACTCTCACACACACACACACACACACACACACACACACACACACACACACACACACACACACACACACACACACACACACACACACACACACACACACACACGACTGGCCATTTTTACTGTGTGATCAATATAAGCAGCGGTAAAACGGCTCATACACTCATCATCTCCTAATTATGGATAAATATTAAGTCTGCTGTTTATAACAAATAAAGAACTAATGTAGGAGAATAGTTATTATGCGCAAACATCAGGAAACTCTGTATATTCGTGCAGTGTGCGCATGTCAAAAAATATATCCCGATGTGAAGCGTGTGACATATAAACACACACATCAACCCGATCACATGTTCAGTGTTCATGTAAACACTGCATTCAGATTCATCAAGAGGAATGAATTCAGTCCGACTGAAACAGAAGTTGTTCATGTAAACGCAGCCAGTGTCTGTTTTATCTGTTTTATTGCCTGTGATGTTGACGTTGATGTGTGTGTGTGTGTGTGTGTGTGTGTTCAGGTGTCGTTTATGGAGATCTACTGCGAGCGAGTGCGAGATCTGCTGAACCCCAAGAGTAAAGGTGCGCTGCGGGTCCGAGAGCACCCCATCATGGGGCCGTACGTCGAGGACCTGTCCAAACTCGCTGTGACCTCCTACCAGGACATCAGAGACCTCATGAACTCGGGGAACAAGGCCCGGTGCGTGTTATCCATATCAACATCCCTGTTACTCCTGAATTCAGATTAACCCTCATTCTTCCCTCGGGTCATTTTGACCAGGTCATTTTTTTGGGGAAAAAATATAAAATTTGAGTGTTCATCAGAGGGGTCCAAGACACCAGGATTTTTGTCGCACTTGAACCACGAATACACAACTTTTTTTTTTTAATGGATTCGAGGATTTTTGTGGTTGAAATTTAAAAAAAGTAACAAATCTTTCCCTCTCGGGTCAATCTGACCCCCTTAGGAATGAATGGAATGTGAGGAATGCTTCAGTACACATAGAAAAACATAAAAAGGCTCAAAATTCACACTAAAAATGCTCAAATTTTGCCCAAAAAATTATTTTATAATGTCTACATGTGTGTCTGAATGCGTACTGAATAACTGACTTTAGGACCCAGAGGAACAGCTCATTTACTCCATATTGAGATATAAGGACATCTAGAGTCATGAAATATCATCTTATATTATTTATTTTCCACAAGAGGTCAAAGACACACAATGTAAGATATTTAAAGCTGAGTTAAAAGGTTTAAGCATGAAACTGAGAGTTATTTTGATTTTAAGTTGAAAGAATGTGAGGAATGTGCTTAAATTACTATTTATTATTTATTGATCAAATCTAGTAATTTAAAGGTAAATAAAAAAATTGCATTAAAAATGTAAAAAAATACTATCAAAATGAAATAAAATAAGTTTTCTGAAGAAAAAAATTTAAGTATAATTTTAGGGCTTCGGGTCATTTTGACCCTCGAGGGAAGGTTTTGTTACAGAACGCGAGGGAAGGATGAGTCCTCAACATGACTTTGATTGATTGATCAGGACGGTGGCAGCGACAAACATGAACGAGACGAGCAGTCGATCACACGCCGTCTTCACTATCGTCTTCACTCAGCACCGTCGAGATCAGCTGACCGGCCTCGACACAGAGAAGGTGTGTGTTTCAGTACAGTGTGTGTTGGTGTATTATATATAAATTTGCCCATAAAATAATAATAATAATAGTTATTAAACAAAAATATAAAAAATGCTAAATACAATATAATAAATAAAAATTATATATGTATATATATATATATATATATATATGGCTATAAAATAGTATTAATAAAAATAATATTAATAATTATTATTTTTATTTCAAAATAAAAATATAGAGCAGTGTGTTTGTGTGATTTCTGTCCATCACATGTTCTCTGGCGTGTAATATCTTAGTGACACGCGTTCTCTGGCGTGTGCGTGTGATTTCTGTGAGTCACGTGTTCTCTGGCGTGTGATTTCTGAGCTTCACGTGTTCTCTGGCGTGTGCGTGTGATTTCTGTGCGTCACGTGTTCTCTGGCGTGTGCGTGTAATTTCTGAGTGACACGCGTACTCTGGCGTGTGCGTGTGATTTCTGTGAGTCACGTGTTCTCTGGCGTGTGATTTCTGTGCGTCACTTGTTCTCTGGCGTGTGATTTCTGTGATTTCTGTGCGGCACGTGTTCTCTGGCGTGTGCGCGTGATATCTGTGCGTCACGTGTTCTCTGGCGTGTGCGCGTGATTTCTGAGCGACACGCGTTTTCTGGCGTGTGCGTGTGATTTCTGTGATTTCTGTGCGTCACGTGTTCTCTGGCGTGTGATTTCTGTGCGTCATGTGTTCTCTGGCGTGTGATTTCTGTGCGTCACGTGTTCTCTGGCGTGTGCGTGTGATTTCTGTGCGTCACATGTTCTCTGGCGTGTGCGTGTGATTTCTGAGCGTCACATGTTCTTTGATGTGTGCGTGTGATATCTGTGCATCACATGTTCTCTGGCGTGTGCGTGATTTCTGTGATTTTTGTGCGACACGTGTTCTCTGGCGTGTGCGTGTGATTTCTGTGCGTCACGTGTTCTCTGATGTGTGCGTGTGATATCAGTGCATCACATGTTCTCTGGCGTGTGCGTGTGATTTCAGTGATTTCTGTGCGTCACGTGTTCTCTGGCGTGTGATTTCTGAGCGTCACGTGTTCTCTGGCGTGTGCGTGCGATTTCTGTGCGTCACGTGTTCTCTGGCGTGTGTGTGTGATTTCTGTGCATCATGTGTTCTCTGGCGTGTGATTTCTGTCCGTCACGTGTTCTCTGGCGTGTGATTTCTGTGCGTCACGTGTTCTCTGGCGTGTGATTTCTGTGCGTCACGTGTTTTCTGGCGCGTGATTTCCGTGCGTCACGTGTTCTCTGGCGTGTGCGCGTGATTTCTGAGCGACACGCGTTCTCTGGCGTGTGCGTGTGATTTCTGTGCGTCACATGTTCTCTGGCGTGTGCGTGTGATTTCTGAGCGTCACGTGTTCTCTGGCGTGTGCGTGTGATTTCTGTCCGCCGCATGTTCTCTGGCGTGTGCGTGTGATTTCTGTGCGTCACGTGTTCTCTGGCGTGTGATTTCTGTGCGTCACGTGTTCTCTGGCGTGTGATTTCTGTGCGTCACGTGTTCTCCGGCGTGTGCGTGTGATTTCTGTGCGTCACATGTTCTCTGGCGTGTGCGTGGGATTTCTGAGCGTCACATGTTCTTTGATGTGTGCGTGTGATATCTGTGCATCACATGTTCTCTGGTGTGTGCGTGTGATTTCTGTGATTTCTGTGCGTCACATGTTCTCTGGCGTGTGATTTCTGTGCGTCACGTGTTCTCTGGCGTGTGCGTGTGATATCTGTGATTTCTGTGCCTCACGTGTTCTCTGATGTGTCCGTGTGATATCTGTGCATCACATGTTTTCTGGCGTGTGCTTGTGATTTCTGTGATTTCTGTGCGTCACGTGTTCTCTGGCGTGTGATTTCTGAGCGTCACGTGTTCTCTGGCGTGTGCGTGTGATTTCTGTGATTTCTGTGCGTCACGTGTTCTCTGGCGTGTGATTTCTGTCCGTCACATGTTCTCTGGCGTGTGATTTCTGTCCGTCACGTGTTCTCCGGCGTGTGATTTCTGTGCGTCACGTGTTCTCTGGCGTGTGATTTCTGTGCGTCACGTGTTCTCTGGCGTGTGCGTGGGATTTCTGTGCCTGACGTTTTCTCTGGCGTGTGCGTGTGATTTCTGTGCGTCACGTGTTCTCTGGCGTGTGTGTGTGATTTCTGTGCGTCATGTGTTCTCTGGCGTGTGATTTCTGTCCGTCACATGTTCTCTGGCGTGTGATTTCTGTCCGTCACGTGTTCTCCGGCGTGTGATTTCTGTGCGTCACGTGTTCTCTGGCGTGTGATTTCTGTGCGTCACGTGTTCTCTGGCGTGTGCGTGTGATTTCTTTGCGTCACGTGTTCTCTTGCGTGTGTGATTTCTGTGCGTCATGTGTTCTCTGGCATGTGATTTCTGTCTGTCACATGTTCTCTGGCGTGTGATTTCTGTCTGTCACATGTTCTCTGGCGTGTGATTTCTGTCCGTCACGTGTTCTCTGGCGTGTGATCTCTGTGCGTCACGTGTTCTCCGACGTGTGATTTCTGTGCTTCACGTGTTCTCTGGCGTGTGCGTGTGATTTCTGTGCCTCACATGTTCTCTGGCGTGTGCGTGTGATTTCTGTGATTTCTGTGCGTCACGTGTTCTCTGGCGTGTGTGTGTGATTTCTGTGCGTCACATGTTCTCTGGCGTGTGATTTCTGTCCGTCACATGTTCTCTGGCGTGTGATTTCTGTGCGTCACGTGTTCTCTGGCGTGTGATTTCTGTCCGTCACATGTTCTCTGGCGTGTGCGTGTGATTACTGTGCGTGACATGTTCTCTGGCGTGTGCGTGTGATTTCTGAGTGTCACGTGTTCTCTGGCGTGTGCGTGTGATTTCTGTGCGTCACATGTTCTCTGGCGTGTGCGTGTGATTTCTGTGCGTCACATGTTCTCTGGCGTGTGCGTGTGATTTCTGTGCGTCACATGTTCTCTGGCGTGTGATTTCTGTCCGTAACATGTTCTCTGGCGTGTGATTTCTGTCCATCACATGTTCTCTGGCGTGTGATTTCTGTCCGTCACATGTTCTCTGGCGTGTGCATGTGATTGCTGTGCGTCACATGTTCTCTGGCGTGTGTGTGTGATTTCTGAGCGCCACGTGTTCTCTGGCATGTGCGTGTGATTTCTGAGCGTCACATGTTCTCTGGCGTGTGCGTGTGATTTCTGAGCGTAACGTGTTCTCTGGCGTGTGCGTGTGATTTCTGTGATTTCTGTGCGTCACGTGTTCTCTGGCGTGTGCGTGTGATTTCTGTGCGTCACATGTTCTCTGGCGTGTGCGTGTGATTTCTGAGCGCCACGTGTTCTCTGGCGTGTGCGTGTGATTTCTGTGCGTCACATGTTCTCTGGCGTGTGATTTCTGTCCGTCACATGTTCTCTGGCGTGTGATTTCTGTCCATCACATGTTCTCTGGCGTGTGATTTCTGTCCGTCACATATTCTCTGGCGTGTGATTTCTGTCCGTCACATGTGCTCTGGCATGTGCATGTGATTGCTGTGCGTCACATGTTCTCTGGCGTGTGCGTGTGATTTCTGAGCGTCACGTGTTCTCTGGCGTGTGCGTGTGATTTCTGAGCGCCACGTGTTCTCTGGCATGTGCGTGTGATTTCTGAGCGTCACATGTTCTTTGACGTGTGCGTGTGATTTCTGAGCGTCACGTGTTCTCTGGTGTGTGCGTGTGATTTCTGAGCGTCACATGTTCTCTGGCATGTGCGTGTGATTTCTGAGCGTCACATGTTCTCTGGCGTGTGATTTCTGAGCGTCACGTGTTCTCTGGCGTGTGCGTATGATTTCTGTGCGTCACGTTCTCTGGTGTGTGCGTGTGATTTCTGTGATTTCTGTGCGTCACGTGTTCTCTGGCGTGTGCGCGTGATTTCTGAGCGTCACGTGTTCTCTGGCGTGTGCGTGTGATTTCTGTGCGTCACATGTTCTCTGGTGTGTGCGTGTGATTTCTGAGCGCCACATGTTCTCTGGCGTGTGCGTGTGATTTCTGAGTGTCGCATGTTCTCTGCCGTGTGTGTGTGATTTCTGAGCGTCACGTGTTCTCTGGCGTGTGTGTGTGATTTCTGAGCGTCACGTGTTCTCTGGCGTGTGCAGGTCAGTAAGGTGAGTCTGGTGGATCTGGCGGGCAGCGAGCGAGCGGATTCATCTGGAGCCAAAGGCCTGAGACTGAAGGTACGGCACTGATATTTCCATCCATAATGAAGAGGCATCATCTCCTTCACTCTTTCACACACACTCTGTCTGTTCTTCAGGAAGGCGCTAATATTAATAAATCTCTCACCACTCTGGGGAAAGTAATCTCCGCTCTGGCTGAAAATGTGAGTTAATTCATGAAATGATTCCTCTGTCATCATGTACTGTTGCAAACCCATATATTCATGCATGGGAAAGACAGAAGTGCTCAATCTTTAGCAACATGTTCACGCTGCTGTTTCTAAAGACAATGAAAGTATGTGGGATTCAAAATGTCACTAGAAGACTAGAAAACAGAAGAATAAAGTCATGTATTCAAAGTCATAGCACACAGGCCATGAGGACAAACTTTCATGATGCTTTTGTTTTGTCATTCATTGTCATTATTTGGCAAAGAGCAGTGTGGACTTTCTGCTGAACGTCTCCTTGATGTTGTACAGAAGAAAGAAACTCGTACTTGTAATGAGGCTTGTAGGCCTGTAATGAGATGAATGTCCTGTCATAGAGAAGCTACTGATGAATTTATGTACCATTTGAAGCCCCAGACTATTAAATGAATTTAAATGAATATAAAATTGTTTATATGTGACAAACAGCAAACCAGCAAAAGAAAGAAAAGTGAGTTCATTCCGTACAGAGACTCAGTGCTCACCTGGATCTTGAAGGAGAACCTGGGTAAGACACACACACACATACACAGTAGTTTGCTATCTTTGTAGGGACTCTCCATGGACGTAATGGTTTTTATACTGTACAAACTATATATTCTGCCCACTTACACTAACCCTTAACCTGGCCATAACACACACGTCCTCACACACACACACACACACACACACACACACACACACACACACACACACTAACCCGACCTCTAAACCTACCCATCACACACACACCACACACACACACTAACCCGACCTCTAAACCTACCCATCACACACACACACACACACACACACACACACACACACACATACACATACACATACACACACACACACGACCTCTAAACCTAACCATCACACAAAGCTTTCAGCATTTTTACATTTTCCAAAAAATATAATTTAGTATGTTTATTAACACATTTCCCTCGTGGGGATCCACAATGTTATATAAACCCGTACACACACACACAGAAACAGTACTGGTTATGAAACGTGTGTGTGTGTGTGTGTGTGTGTGTGTGTGTGTGTGTGTGTGTGTGTGTGTGTGTGTGTTTTAAGGTGGTAATTCTCGTACCGCTATGATTGCTGCTCTCAGTCCCGCAGATATTAACTATGAGGAAACACTCAGCACACTCAGGTACATCCATCAATCAACCAATCAATCAATCAATGGATGAACCATCTATCCCTGTGACTGTCACAGCTGTGTGTGTGTGTAGATACGCTGACCGTGCAAAGCAGATCCGCTGTAATGCTGTAATTAACGAGGATCCAAACGCTCGTCTGATCCGAGAACTGAAGGAAGAAGTGAACCGACTCCGAGATCTCCTGCTGTCACAAGGGCTGAGCCGACTGGTCACCGCTCCAGGTGCACACACACACACACACACACACACACACACACACACACACACACACACACACACACACACACACACACGTATTCATTTAGCAGACGCTGTTATCCAAAGCGACTTACATTTGAGGAATACAGCAAGTGATTTGTCGTGAAGAGGCAAACAAACACAAAAACCGCTCAAAGTTTCAGACAGCTGAGAGCAGCGTAAGCTGGAACGGGGATTAAAGGTTAAAGCACAGTTTCGTATCGTAGGCTTCTGGTAGAGATGTAGACTCGTGAGAGCGAGTGAAAGCCGGAGAGAGCTGAGCCTGTGGAAGATCAAGCGTCAATGCCTTGAACTTGATGCGAGCAGCAAGTTAATCAAATCACCTTTATTTATACAGCGCTTTTACAACACACAGTTTCAGGGCATCTTTACAGAGATAACAGGAAAATAATGCAACAGATTTTGTTTCCAGAAGAAAATGGTGTTATAGTCCAGCTTAAGTAAGTTCAGTGATGGTTCGTTTTTGTTGTAAAAAAGTTATTAAAGTCCCTGTAAAGGCAATTTAAAAAAAAAATTCTAAACACATTATAAATGTTAGAAATGTATTGCTAAATTACAAAGACTGTGAAGTACTGAATTGTGGAGTTAGACCGTTAAACAGTTTTTCACCATTGATATTTTACGGATTTTTTGGATGGGGCTAAAAGGGTACTCGATGACGCACTGGAGTGCTTGAGCTCCTGGCCCCGCCCCTACCTGATGACGCACTGGAGCCCCTGAGCTCCTGGCCCCGCCCCTACCTGATGACGCACTGGAGCCCCTGAGCTCCTGGCCCCGCCCCTACCTGATGACGCACTGGAGTGCTTGAGCTCCTGGCCCCGCCCCTACCTGATGACGCACTGGAGCCCCTGAGCTCCTGGCCCCGCCCCTACCTGATGACACACTGGAGCCCCTGAGCTCCTGGCCCCGCCCCTACCTGATGACGCACTGGAGCCCCTGAGCTCCTGGCCCCGCCCCTACCTGATGACGCACTGGAGCCCCTGAGCTCCTGGCCCCGCCCCTACCTGATGACGCACTGGAGCCCCTGAGCTCCTGGCCCCGCCCCTACCTGATGACGCACTGGAGCCCCTGAGCTCCTGGCCCCGCCCCTACCTGATGACACACTGGAGCCCCTGAGCTCCTGGCCCCGCCCCTACCTGATGACGCACTGGAGCCCTTGAGCTCCTGGCCCCGCCCCTACCTGATGACGTACTGGAGCCCCTGAGCTCCTGGACACGCCCCTACCTGATGACGCACCGGAGCCCCTGAGCTCCTGACCCCGCCCCTACTTGATGACGCACTGGAGCCCTTGAGCTCCTGGCCCCGCCCCTACCTGATGACACACTGGAGCCCCTGAGCTCCTGGCCCCGCCCCTACCTGATGACGCACTGGAGCCCCTGAGCTCCTGGCCCCGCCCCTACCTGATGACGCACTGGAGCCCCTGAGCTCCTGGCCCCGCCCCTACCTGATGATGCACTGGAGCCCCTGAGCTCCTGGCCCCGCCCCTACCTGATGACGCACTGGAGCCCCTGAGCTCCTGGCCCCACCCCTACCTGATGATGCACTGGAGCCCCTGAGCTCCTGGCCCCGCCCCTACCTGATGACGCACTGGAGCCCTTGAGGCTGGCCGCTCCCCTAACAATATAAATAGAACACATTCGCATCGCATCAATTTGCCGCTCAATCGCGAGTTACTGTCAGTATTATTAATTACTACAGCTTACAGTTTGCTAGTTAGCTATGTCTTCGTCACGGAATTGCGTATTACCTGGATGCGTTCACGTACAAAACAGATCGGTGTCCTTATTTAAATTGACTAAATACGATCAGATCAAGAAGAGGTGGAATAATTTTGTGAAGAGCCACCTTGATGGAGAGCTGAGGATCACCACCAAAACCCGCCTCTGTAGTGATCATTTTACACGGGGTAGTTTTATAAACTTTCGTCGGAGACAACTGGGATTC
>NW_027508756.1:87500-92500 GCF_051911475.1 Siphateles boraxobius
CCGCCCCTCTTTAGGGAGGAGACCCGCCCTCCTCATTAGCATACCGCTTACATCTTTAACACCATGCTCATGCAGATCCCTCACTTTCTGTGTGTGTGTGTGTGTAGTGTGTGTGACTCTAGAGCCGCTGGAGGGAGCTGAGACGTACGTCAACGGCAGGCAGATCAGCGAGTGTGTGCTGCTCAAACAGGGTGAGTGTGTTCAGGAGAACCCGCTTCAGTTCCTAGAACTACTGGCGGGAGTTCCCGGATGTCGGCGTGTTCGCACCGCAGGAACTAGGAATGATTTTAGTTCTAGGAACTCCTTTGGAGGAACTAATTTACTCCTCCTCCAGAGTCGGGTCTATAGGAACTACAGTGACGGTAGTGTTCTCTGATTGGCCAAACGCACGAGAAACACCAGCACCCGCTTGTGGGTGTATTAAAAAAGCTAAACGCACAGATTATAGCCTATATATTTACTCCAGAAACTAACTAGTTTAAGAAACATACTCTACGAACATGAACAAGCTCGTAATCTTTAAGGCAGGGACTGCCCAACCCTGCTCCTGCCGATCGACTGTCCTGCACAGTTCATCTCCAACCCTAACAACACACCTGAAACAACCAATTAAGGTCTTCAGGATCACTTGAAAATTAAAGGCAGGTGTGTTTAATTAGGGTTGGAGATAAATTGTGCAGGACAGTCGATCGGCAGGAGCAGGGTTGGGCACACCTGCTTTAAGGCCTTTGCACACAAAAATTTGCATCCGAAATTTTCGCACGTAAAAAAAAAAAATCGACCTCACGTTATGTCAATCACGCTTGCACACTGCCTACGAAACTTTCGTCCGTCATAATAAAATTCGGATCGGGTTCGATTTTCTCCGTGTTTCGCATCTTTAGCAAGCATTTTGAATCCGAATCACGAATACGAAAAACGCATACGAAAATTTTAGACGCTGAGGAGGAAGTCCAACGCAACTTTGAGGCGAAACATGATTATGTGTTTGTGCTCTGCAACACTGGACATCAAACACACGCCACACGCTAATAACTTTTACACTTTATTTCTATAGTCCACTTTAGACATTCCGCTAACTTTAAGTAACTTTTCAACTACATGTCAACTAATTCTCATTAGAGTAATAGTAGACTGTTAGGTTAGGGTTAGTAGAATAAGTTGACTTGTAGTTGCCAAGTAATTTATAGTCAGTAGAATATCTTTTGGGGAGCATCAGAATAAAGAGTTTGCAGATATGAAGCAGACAGTCTAATAATACTCTAATGACAGTTAGTTGACATGTAGTTGAAAAGTTACTTATAGTTAGTAGAATGTCTGAAGTGGACATATAAAATAAAGTGTTACCATAACTTTTCATTACTGTCTACTTTCTGTGAATCACAGTTCTATCTCATAACGTATTGGCCAGATCGTAAACTAATGAACACAGAGAATGTCATCTCAGTTGTTCTCAGCGCCGTCAAAATAAAAGTCACAACAGCGTCTCTTACGTCACTACAGAGTTCCTACAGGCGGTGCGAACGCAACCAGGAACATGTTCCTAAGGGAAACATTAGTTCTCGGGGATCATCCCGGTGACTAGTTCCTAGAACTACCCGGTGCAAAAGCCCCTTTAGTGTGAGCCCGCTGTCCTCGTGATCACCTGACCCTGAGCCCAACCTATGGTGTCGCAGGAAACCGCGTGGTGATGGGCAAGAACCACGTGTTCCGGTTCAACCACCCGGAGCAGGCGCGTGTAGAGCGCGAGCGCAGCCTGGACCAGCAGGGGGAGCCGGCGGACTGGAACTATGCCCAGAGAGAGCTCCTGGAGGAGCAGGGCATCGACATCAAGCTGGAGATGCAGAGGAGGTGCGGCACACACTTCTCATGCACACTCACTGCACACTGCTCATGCACACTCACTGCACACTGCTCATACACACTCACTGCACACCCACTGCACACTCACTGCACACTCACTGCACACTGCTCATGCACACTCACTGCACACCCACTGCACACTCACTGCACACTGCTCATGCACACTCACTGCACACTCACTGCAGACTCACTGCACACTCACTGCACACTGCTCATACACACTCACTGCACACTGCTCATACACGCTCACTGCACACTGCTCATGCACGCTCACTGCACACTGCTCATGCACGCTCACTGCACACTGCTCATGCACGCTCACTGCACACTGCTCATGCACGCTCACTGCACACTGCTCATGCACGCTCACTGCACACTGCTCATGCACGCTCACTGCACACTGCTCATGCACGCTCACTGCACACTGCTCATGCACGCTCACTGCACACCCACTGCACACTCACTGCACACTCACTGCACACTGCTCATACACGCTCACTGCACACTGCTCATACACACTCACTGCACACTGCTCATACACACTCACTGCACACTGCTCATACACACTCACTGCACACCCACTGCACACTCACTGCACACTCACTGCACACTGCTCATACACACTCACTGCACACTGCTCATACACACTCACTGCACACTGCTCATACACGCTCACTGCACACTGCTCATACACGCTCACTGCACACTGCTCATGCACGCTCACTGCACACTGCTCATGCACACTCACTGCACACTGCTCATACACACTCACTGCACACTGCTCATACACGCTCACTGCACACTGCTCATGCACACTCACTGCACACTGCTCATACACGCTCACTGCACACTGCTCATACACGCTCACTGCACACTGCTCATGCACGCTCACTGCACACTGCTCATGCACACTCACTGCACACTGCTCATACACACTCACTGCACACTGCTCATACACGCTCACTGCACACTGCTCATGCACACTCACTGCACACTGCTCATACACGCTCACTGCACACTGCTCATACACGCTCACTGCACACTGCTCATGCACGCTCACTGCACACTGCTCATGCACACTCACTGCACACCCACTGCACACTCACTGCACACTCACTGCACACTGCTCATGCACACTCACTGCACACTCACTGCACACTGCTCATGCACACTCACTGCACACTCACTGCACACTGCTCATTCACACTCACTGCACACTGCTCATACACGCTCACTGCACACTGCTCATATACACTCACTGCACACTCACTGCACACTGCTCATACACGCTCACTGCACACTGCTCATACACGCTCACTGCACACTCACTGCACACTGCTCATACACGCTCACTGCACACTGCTCATACACACTCACTGCACACTCACTGCACACTGCTCATACACACTCACTGCACACTGCTCATACACACTCACTGCACACTGCTCATACACACTCACTGCACACTGCTCATACACACTCACTGCACACTGCTCATACACACTCACTGCACACTGCTCATACACACTCACTGCACACTGCTCATACACACTCACTGCACACTCACTGGGAATCTTTAGAATATTGTCTTTGAACTTCTGTTGTTGCGGTCGCTCTGTATATCTCTATGGCATCGCTGTCCAGGAGTAATTCGCTTTTGAAGTGGATTTACTTAATGTAAAGTTAACGAAAGTTATCATGAGGATTGTAATGTTTAAAGCAGATGTCTTAACAAATGTCAGTAGACCGAAAGATTTTAAAATGAGCCGTTCATTCATAAATGCGCAAGATCGCTGTGAAAATACAGACCGGAAGACAAAAGACAACGAGTGCAGCGCTGAAATGGGGTGGGGCTACGTAAAGGGGTGGGGCTACACAAAGGGGCGGGGCTACATACAGTCTATATGATCACGATTCTATCTTCTACTGGTTTGAATGATTCTCAAATTTCATAAATCGATTTTGGAAAGTGTTAGACTTCTTTAAATTTGCAGTACTACTAAGTTTGTGGCGTTAATCACAATAAGCCGTAAACAAGGATTCGCTGTGTCGCGCTTCACACACAGATAAAGTACACACACACACACACACACAGATGAAGTACTCACACAGATGAAGTACACACACAGATGAAGTACACACACAGATGAAGTACACACACAGATGAAGTACACACACACACAGATGAAGTACACACACAGATGAAGTACACACACACGGATGAAGTACACACACACAGATGAAGTACACACACAGATGAAGTACACACACACAGATGAAGTACTCACACAGATGAAGTACACACACAGATGAAGTACACACACAGATGAAGTACACACACAGATGAAGTACACACACAGATGAAGTACACACACACACAGATGAAGTACACACACACGGATGAAGTACACACACACAGATGAAGTACACACACAGATGAAGTACTCACACAGATGAAGTACACACACAGATGAAGTACACACACAGATGAAGTACACACACAGATGAAGTACACAGATGAAGTACACACACGGATGAAGTACACACACACAGATGAAGTACACACACACGGATGAAGTACACACACACAGATGAAGTACACACACAGATGAAGTACACAGATGAAGTACACACACACAGATGGGGATTGATGATTGGTGGCCATGGGTCTGTTAAAGCGCTATATAAATGCAGTCCATTTACCATAAATCTTGAATCTTTGGGTCACAGACTGAAGTTTGGTCTCTTTTTAAAGATGACACTTTGGCAGATTATATTTCTGAAGTGAGAAAAGTTTTAAAAAGTGAACTTAAAATGTCATAGAAGTTTAAGTTTATTATTATGAAAAATGCATAAAAAAATTATTTTTAAATTTTATATGAATTTTATATATATATTTTTTTTTTCTTTTTTTTCCCCAAAACATATTTTAGTCTTAAACTGCAAGAAAATCAAAGCTAATAAATCTAAATAAGCTGTGCTCCAAATTATATCCTGATATCTCAGTAAATGAGTTTCAGTGAGTGTGTGTTCGGCTGCAGTTCCAGACGCTTCCACTAGGGGGAAATGGAAATATTTTTATCAGGACAAAATATTTTTAAGAGGAAACACGTGTGTGTGTGTGTGTGTGTGTGTGT
>NW_027508756.1:95000-235000 GCF_051911475.1 Siphateles boraxobius
GCGCGCGTGACGCTGAGCGAGCTGAAGCTGCAGGCGGTGAAGGAGATCTGCTACGAGGTGGCGCTCGCAGACTTCAGGCACTCGCGGCGTGAGATGGAGGCGCTCGCCGTGGGGAAGATGAAGGAGCTGAGCCGCATGTACGGTACGTTGAACGCACGCGCACTACAGCGGCTTCCGATTTATTTATGCTTGATATATATAGTTTTTTTTTTTAAATTGAGATTATACATCATCTGGAAGCTGAATAAATAATCTTTTCATTAATGAGTGGTTTGTTATGCTGCGTTCACACCAATCGCGAATAGAGTGCCAAATTCACGTCTAGTTGGACGCTTGAACGTTTTGAATCCATTCGCGCGTCCAAAGCAAAAATTGACGCTTTTTTTGACGCAAAAAAAGCATTACCTACCAAAGGGGTCAGAAAAATAATATTAATTCAAATAAAAACATTATTTTTCTTTCCCTATTTGCAGATAACTCACTTAATTTTGATTAATTCCCTAGAAAACATTATGTCATTTTACTCATCTAGTAAATGCATCTTGATTTAAGAAATGTTGGATATTTGGACTAAACGACAAAAATACTAAGAAAAACATTTTTTGCAGTGTGTGTGATTGGTTATACGTGCGTTAGGGTGCATCAAATTTGAATGAGAAATTTTAATTTCAAAATATCAATTTGGCTGGCATTGCATTTTGTTCCAATTAACATAAAAATGACTTTTGCAAAGTTTTGAGGAATTCCATTGAGATTTAGGGGTGCCACCTAACACATGAACTTTGGCGAAATTTCGTAAAATGTGCAATTTTTAGTCTAATTGCCAAAAGGTTGACCTGGAAATGTTGAGTACAGTAAACTTTTATACAGTAACATATTCTATTGGGTTATCAAAGTAAAAGTTGTTTGTTTGCCCTTTGGGCAACTTAAGCATTTCTCAGAATTCAACTTTCAAGATTCTCCATTCATTTGTCCTATAGACAAAATGAATGGAGGTCAATGGAACATGTTCATGTGGCCTTACCCTGAATTTTGTGCAGCAGTGACGGAGGTCGGACACACATATAGATAATAATTCATTACATTTATATAGCACTTTACATGGAAAGGAAAATCTCCTCAACCATCCACCTGGATGATGCGACGGCAGCCATATTGCACCAGAACGCCCACCACACACCAGCTTACTGGTGGAGAGGAGACAGAGTAATAAAGCCAATCAGTATATATATATGGGAATGATTAGGAGGCCATGATGGACACAGGCCACTGGGGAAATTCGGCCAGGATGCCGGGGTTACACCCCTATTCTTTCGAAAGACATCCTGGGATTTTTAATGACCACAGAGAGTCAGGACCTCGGCTTAGCGTCTCATCCGAAGGACGGTGCTCTTTGACAGTATAGTATCCTAGTCACTTTACTGGGGCGTTGGGACCCACACAGACCACAGGGTGAGCGCCCCTGCTGGCTTCACTAACACCTCTTCCAGCAGCAACCTGGTTTTCTCAGGAGGTCTCCCATCCAGACACTGACCAGCCTCAGCCCTGCTTAGCTTCAGTGGGCAACCAGTCTTGGGCTACAGGGTGATATGGCTGCTGGGTTTTTTCAGTGCCAAAGCGCTGCTCAGGGACGTGCATGGGGAGATCAGCGGGCTTGTGCTCTAAGATCGCTCTGGCAAGTGCACGCTTGTCATTATTGGGCACCTTGCTGCTGAAGAGAGCCAGGGGTAGCATCTCACCTGTCAGGTACCAGCGATATCTCTCCAGCGCCTTGATTGCTGATGCTGCAATGCCCTCATCTACAGCCTTGTATGCCTGCAGGTGGTGGTACAGTGTCAGGTCATTCCAGGCAGCATCTACAGCTTTCTCGCAGCTCAACCACTACTTTGCATAAATGTGTGTAATGAAAATGGCAAATGCCAGAATCTTCGGCACCTGCTGCCTTGTGGTGATCTTGCCCTGGGGAAGCAACGCGATGTGCTGCTTCATAGAAGCCAGTCTGAGAGTATAGAGCAGCTTGGCCGTCCATCGTGCCTTGTGGAGCGCTCCCGGTCGTTGGAAGGTCACTTCAGTCTGCTCTTCACCATCTGCATCCAGAAACACAAGAAACAGCTGCACCTACTCATGGTAGTCACCTCGCTTGTGGTCAGTGACTTCTTTTAAGCACCTGACACGTTCAGCACATAAATTGCCCAGTAGTGGTTGCTCGGTGTTGCCAGGAATGTAGCGGGACCATTGGCTGCTGGATTCTTGGTTGTAACAGGTTCCATTTCTCTCTCAGACGTGTGAACAAGGTCACCTCTGGCGAGCGTGATGACTCCACCTTCAGGTCTGTGAAAACCTGGTTCAGGAGGACCTCACCAATGTGGTGCCGGCACCCAGACCAAAGCAGTGGTTGGCCCAGTGAGAGCTGTAAGGCAATGCAGGCTGCAGTGAGATAGCCGGTGTTTGACGCAGTGGTGTCAAATGCCATGTTGACAACCTGGTCAGCGCAGAATCAGTCCTGCAGCAACTTACATGTCAACCAGGCAATGATCACTCCACATGCCTCATTGGTCTGCTTCTTATACGCCGGGACACCAAGCAGTTTCAGCCGCTCTGCATCTCCAACCACCACTGTAAGACGCTCCTCGAAATGGCACACATTGCTGAGCATCGGTGTTAACTTGCTGTCCCAGTGTAGGCTACACAATGGAGGTGGTGCCCAATGCTTGTGCTGTTCCTCACTGATTGTCTCCAGCACTTGGCGTCTTGCTCTGTCAGCTGTTGCGTAAGATGCAGAGAGATGTGTAAATTCACTACCTGACTCTGCAACAAGACCACTCGTGAAGGCAGCCTGTTGCATTGGTGACATCTTCAACCTTGTAGCCAGTGACACGACACTTTGTTGGCTAAGGATGACATATGGAATGAAGACGTTTGTTCCAGTCTTCTTATGCTTGTGGGATGGTTCGCCCTCAGATGGTTGATAGCCTGTGTTAGTATCCTCCTCTCACTCCTCATCACTCTCCGACTCCAAGCTGGACATTGCCGTCATCTCCTCCAGCTTCTTTTCATAGCGGGACTCCCTGACTGCTGCGGCATCTTGACGCTCCTCTCGCGGCTTCACCTTGAGTTGCACCTTTTTGTCTAATACACCAAATGTGGCCACTCTGTCAGTCTTCATGCTGGCCAAGAAAGCTAGGTCACAACTACAGATATGATAGTAATATTTAATAATACTTACCCAACACAGAAAGATCACCTCAAACAGAAAGATCACCTCAGTTTTCCTGAGCTGTAGTATTGTTTACCTCAGATCTTAATGGCAACCATTGAGCACTGTTAACTACTTTATCCAACAAAAAAAGATGTGTGGTGGCACCCCTAAATCATCATGTACTGGAAAAATATTTTGCATGTGTTGTTTCTACATATATTGGAACACTTTTAGCACCCAGCCATATTAAAATTCAAGAATTGTGTTTTTTGATGCACCCTAACGTGCGTGTGTACATTTGTAGAGGAAGCTCTCGCGGTAAAACAACGGTGAAAAAGCATCGCTTGGCCGTGTATTAATATTAATATCCCCCGTTACAGGAGTATTACACGCGTGCGGGCGACGGGACGAGGAGGAGGAGCGGGAGGCGTGGAGGGACGTGGCTCAGGACGTGTGGGACACGGTGGGCATCGGGGACGGGCGCCAGGACACCTACACACAAGCTGACGGAGAGAGAGGCGTGTACGACCTGAAAGCTCACATCGACAAACTGACGGATATTTTACAAGAGGTCAAAGAGCAGAACAACACGAAGGACGAGGAGATCAAAGCCCTCAGAGACCGAATGATGAAGATGGAGAGCATCATACCAGCAGTGCAGGTACACACACACACACACACACACACACACACTAGCTGGGTTTTCATCCAAACGTGAAACGTTTGCCGGAAGCTAGTTATTTTAGTCGATAAAGTTTTAAATATGGATATTTTTCTTACACAAACGCATTGCTTCACTTTAGAAGACCTTTATTAACCCCGTGTGGAGCACTTTATGATAGACAGAAGCACTTTATGATAGACAGAAGCACTTTATGATGGACAGATGCACTTTATGATGGATAGATGCACTTTTATGATGGATAGATGCACTTTATGATGGACAGATGCACTTTATGATGGATAGATGCACTTTTATGGACTTCAAAACAGAAACGGCCATTCACTGCCATTATAAATGCGATACTTTAAAATGAGTGATGGAAACAGCTACTGACACACACATGCATTCACACACAGTGTTCAGTAGTTGTGTATGTGTTTGTGTAGGACGATGATGAATCAGAGGATCTGAGTGCAGACGGTGATGAGGAAGATGGGCGTGGCCTTCTAGAGCTCCTTCCCAAAGAGCAGCGCGTGTCACGGCTGATGGAGGAAGACCCCGCCTTCAGGAGGGGCCGAATGCGCTGGCTCAAACAGGAGCAGACACGCCTCCTCAACCTGCAGCAGCAGCAAATCACCAAGCGCCTGCGCCGCGGGGGCGGGGCCGGGGGCGGGACTATGGGTGGCGAGGGCGTGGTCCACCTCCCCGGAACGGGACGCTTCATTCCCCCTCAGGACTGCAAGCTGAAATTCCCCTTTAAGAGCAACCCTCATCACCGGCTCTCCTGGGGGCCGAACGTGTCCGTCGCGCCAGACGAGGAACGAGGCCCCGCCCCCGGCGTGCCGTTACTTCCTCTTCCGTTCCAAATGCCGGTCATTATGCGCGCGCCTTCCCCCAGTCGCCCCTGGCAACCTCGTCACTACAGCAACGGTAACTACGGCAACGGCAATCACGTTCCTCAGCAACAACAATGGCGGTACAGGCGCAATTCGCTAGATGGCTCCACCGTACCTGGCAACCAGGGTTATTATACCAACGGGCACCACAGCAACAACAACCGCGGTCGCTATCGGCAACAGTCGCCGGGCCCTTGCGTACGCAGGGAGGGGGGGTACATCAATCACCAACGCCCCCAGACTCAACCGCACGCGCTCACCGATCAACCGCACGGCAAACACCAAAAACCGCAGGGCTACGTCACCCCGCCGCGCATGAGACGCCAGTACAGCGCCCCGGACCTGAAGAGTAAAGAAACGCCAGTCTGACGATGTCATGAAATACTAGCGTGTTGTTTTGCTGGGTTAGTAAGTTAGTTAACACAGTCTCATGTAGTCAGACTATCAGTTGGAAGAGTTTATTCTGGGCTAGAACCGCCCACTGAGGGACAGGAAGAGAGCGTCACTGGCTGCGTTTACATGCAACCAAATAATCCGTTAGTAATGGGATTGACGGCTCAATCGGACTGAAAGCTTCATGTAAACGCCTTAATCGATCCGATTGAAAGGAGCAGTTTATTCCTTTTCTAATCCGATCCAGAGAACATGTGAACACTTGATCGGATTGAAAACCGAAACTGAAAGACTGCGCATGTGCAATGATGTAGAAATAGTGTAATGATGTAGAAATAGTGTAATGACGTAGAAATAACGTAATGACGTAGAAATAGCGTAATGATGTAGAAATAGCGTAATGACGTAGAAATAGCGAAATGATGTAGAAATAGCGTAATGATGTAGAAATAGCGTAATGATGTAGAAATAGGGTAATGATGTAGAAATAGCGTAATGGTGTAGAAATAGCGTAATGATGTAGAAATAGTGTAATGATGTAGAAATAGCGTAATGATGTAGAAATAGCGTAATGGTGTAGAAATAGCGTAATGGCGTAGAAAGAGCGTAATGGTGTAGAAATAGCGTAATGATGCAGAAATAGCGTAATGATGTAGAAATAGCGTAATGATGCAGAAATAGTGTAATGATGTAGAAATAGCGTAATGGTGTAGAAATAGCGTAATGATGTAGAAATAGCGTAATGGCGTAGAAAGAGCGTAATGGTGTAGAAATAGCGTAATGACGTAGAAAGAGCGTAATGTTGTAGAAATAGTGTAATGGTGTAGAAATAGCGTAATGGTGTAGAAATAGCGTAATGATGTAGAAATAGCGTAATGGCGTAGAAAGAGCGTAATGGTGTAGAAATAGCGTAATGACGTAGAAAGAGCGTAATGGTGTAGAAATAGTGTAATGGTGTAGAAATAGCGTAATGGTGTAGAAATAGCGTAATGATGTAGAAATAGCATAATGATGTAGAAATAGCGTAATGACGTAGAAAGAGCGTAATGGTGTAGAAATAGTGTAATGATGTAGAAATAGAGTAATGATGTAGAAATAGCGTAATGATGTAGAAATAGCGTAATGATGTAGAAATAGCGTAATGACGTGTGACGCGGGAACGAGCTGTTTATCGAGTGTCTCATCATTCTATCATTATCTCCAATCATTATTGCTCATCATCTCCAAATTATGGATAAATATTAAGTCTGCTGTTTATTACAAATAAGGAACTAATGTAGGAGAATAGTTATTATGCGCAAACATCAGGAAACTCTGTATATTCGTGCAGTGTGCGCATGTCAAAAATATATCCCGATGTGAAGCGTGTGACATATAAACACACACATCAACCCGATCACATGTTCAGTGTTCATGTAAACACTGCATTCAGATTCATCAAGAGGAATGAATTCAGTCCGACTGAAACAGAAGTTGTGCATGTAAACGCAGCCAGTGTGTGTTACGGAGCGCAGCCGGAGTGATAACTATAAGGATACAGTATTCGTCAGCTGGTGTAGCTGCTATATCCTTACGGTTATCTTTCATTGTGTCATCTTGAGTTTTGTGCACACTGACTGTTGCTCATCCAATCAGATTAGACCTTGTGATTTTTGGAAGGCTCTCATGGTTTTAAGTGCAATATGCATGTGTGGGCGGTCCGAGCCTAGCTAACACAAACTCTGTTAATGCACACGTCACCACTCAGTCTGTGTGTGGGCGTGTGTTTGTGTTTAGTGTTCAGTGTCACGTACCTCTCAGAAATGACTCTGCCCAGGATCGGTTGTGCATCAGATTTGCACTAGTTTTGGGCGTTTGTATATTCAGCCTCAATGTGCCTTAATAACCTCAGAGATCACTGACAGAAACGCCATGAGAGTGTGT
Organism: Siphateles boraxobius; assembly: GCF_051911475.1. Taxonomy (NCBI): domain Eukaryota; kingdom Metazoa; phylum Chordata; class Actinopteri; order Cypriniformes; family Leuciscidae; genus Siphateles; species Siphateles boraxobius. Next base: position 102,076 of record NW_027508756.1, read on the forward strand.
GTGTGTGTGTGTGTGTGTGTGTGTGTGTGTGTGTGTGTGTGTGTGTGTGTGTGTGTGTGTGTGTGTGTGTGTGTGTGTGTGTGTGTGTGTGTGTGTGTGTGTGTGTGTGTGTGTGTGTGTGTGTGTGTGTGTGTGTGTGAGAGAGTGATGATTTACAGAGATCTGAGATGCAGCAGGAGGAACGTCTGATGCCTGATTCATGACTCATCTGACTGATTCATGACTCGTCTGACTGATTCATGACTCATCTGACTGATTCATGACTCGTCTGACTGATTCATGACTCGTCTGACTGATTCATGACTCATCTGACTGATTCATGACTCGTCTGACTGATTCATGACTCGTCTGACTGATTCATGACTCGTCTGACTGATTCATGACTCGTCTGACTGATTCATGACTCGTCTGACTGATTCATGACTCATCTGACTGATTCATGACTCATCTGACTGATTCATGACTCGTCTGACTGATTCACACCAGAACCACTCAAACACCTTCAGTATGTGTTCATATATTTGCTGTTCAACACCAGCTTGAATCATTTTAACTCACACTATAGTTTTTCTTTTTTTTTGACAGTTTTTCAATTAAATTAGTTTTTTAAGCCAAACTTACTATCTTTAGTGGACTAAACTTAGCCTGATGATAATTGTTAAACAGCACAAGACTTCATCACATCACACTCGTCCATCTGCAGCATTAGATCATCTCATTAAGACGCTTACAGCTCAAATAATGAACATTAAACCAGAAAATATTGAACTGAAAACACACTTCTTTTCATTGAAACGAACCAGCCTAACAAACTGATTCACTGAAACGGTTCAGACTAGAGGGAAGAAATGAGATGAGCAGCAGTGAGGAACAAAGAGTGTGTAGGGCTGGAATGAGTTTACATTCATGACTGACAGCTGTCAATCCCTGATGATGACGATGAAAGTGATAATGATGATGAAAGGGATGTTTAGAGTTCAAAGGTCAATGAAATGGACATGTGGAGTGAAATTCAATTTGTGTGAGTTTGAGTTTTTCAGCATTTTTCAAGTTGCGAGTGAACATGCTGATGATGGATGCTTTAAACTGCCTGGTAGAAGAGATATTGTATCTCAACGGGACCTTCCTGGTTAAATAAATAAATGAACTCAATCAGAAATATATATATTTTAAATGTTTGGAATATGATTCCTGTGCCTTTGGGCCACAGACAGTTTGATCCGGTTTGATGTTATTTTAAGTGGCAGATTTGAAACGGTCCCACTTGTGTGACGCTGCAGTGGAGATTCCAACTGGAGATTCCCAATAGATATTCCCACTGTAGATTCCCAATAGATATTCCCACTGTAGATTCCCAATAGAGATTCCCACTGTAGATTCCCAATAGAGATTCTCACTGGAGAGTGTTACCAAAAATTCCCAATAGAGATTCCCACTGTGGGATTGTCATTGAAGATTTCCACTGGAGGGTGTTACTGGAGATTCCCAATAGAGATTCCCACTGGAGGGTGTTACTGGAGATTCCCTCTGTGGAATTGTCATTGAAGATTCCCACTGTAGATTCCCAATATATATTCCCACTGGAGATTCCCAATAGAGATTCCCACTGGAGAGTGTTACCAGAGATTCCCAATAGAGATTCCCACTGTGGCATTGTCATTGAAGATTCCCACTGGAGAGTGTTACTGGAGATTCCCAATAGAGATTCCCAATAGAGATTCCCACTGGAGTTTCCCAATGGAGATTCCCAATAGAGATTCCCACTGGAGATTCCCAGTGGAGATTCTCAATAGAGATTCCCACCGTAGAGTCTCACTGTATATTCCCACTGGAAAGTCTCACTGGAGATTCCCACTGGAAAGTCTCACTGGAGATTCTCACTGGATATATCCACTGTAGATTCCCACTTTAGATTCCCACTGAGAATTCTCACTAGGGATTCCTACTTGAGATTTCCACTCACTGGAGATTCCCACTGTATTCCATCAGAGCAAACCAGCAATGCGGGGACTGTTCTTGTGTTCAGTGATGTCACAGGTGGGCGGGGTTATGCAAGATTACCTTTAGACATGAAATCCCTCACTGGAGCATTTTAGCATTTAACACTTCTGGACAATCTTCTGATTGTGTCGTGTGTGTTTTGATGATGTCTCTTATTTACACTCGCAGACTGTTTACTGCCATAATATGATGCTTGTTTAGTTTCATCATGCCTTCTTTGGTTTGATTATGATTTAATCAGTTAATGTGTGTGTATGCAAATGAGGAAATCCGCTGGGTTCATTTGCACAAACACACATGCACTCTTCACTTGTGTGTTTTGTGTTTTGAGGTTGACGTTCTGCTTCCGACATGATGAACCTCACGTGTCTCACTGGACACCAGCTTCTGTTTCTGCTCTTTTTTTTCTGGAAGTTGAGTTTTAAAAATGTCTGTTTAAAAACTGCAAAATATCATTAAAGGAAAATGTATAAAAACAACATTGCTTCTGGTGTTTTTGTAGTCGGTATCTCTTGCGTACGCAATGAAAGGCACCGGGTAGAACAGATCGAGAACAAACACGATAAGAAACGGTGAAGTCATCGTCCATGCATTCGCTTATCTGTCCCGTGAACTGTTGAGTTAATGTGGGAGAATTGTATTAATCATAATATAAATGATTTAAGTATAATATAGCCATTTTATTCAACTATGCTTCTCACTCTGCCATTAGATCTAGCTAACTGTGTGTGTGTGACCATAGAGAGAAGCATGTGATAATCTTGTGCTCAGTCATACTATATCAATCAATCAAATCAAATCCTTTTATTGTCACACAACCATATACACAAGTGCAACAGTGGGTGAAATTCTTAGGTGCAGTTCCGAGCAACATAGCAGTATGACACGATGTGACGAAAACAATTACAGCAAACATCAGATTACATAGATTACACATCTAATGTGCGCACAATTACTCACAGTACCATATACACTAACAGAACAATAAATAATATACAATGTACAATATACAACAGTTTACAATATACAACAATATACAATATACAACAATTTACAATATACAACAGTATACAAAAATACAAAAAGAGGTAATTATACATAGAATAGATACTCGTAAGGTGCAAATATATATATATATATATATATATATATATATATATATATATATATTATGTAAATGCAGTAGGTTATGTTGTGCTGTGTTGACAGTTAGAATGTTTATGGTTATTGATCATGAGGGATCAAGAGTTTAGAAATCTAATTGCTTGTGGGAAGAAGCTGTCATGGAGTCGGCTGGTGTGTGTCCTGATGCTGCGGTACCGCCGGCCTGAGGGTAGCAGTGAGAGCAGCCCATGGCTCGGGTGGCTAGAGTCTCTGATGATCCTCCGAGCTTTCTTCACACACCGCCTGGCATAAATATCCTGGAGGGAGGGAAGCTCACCTCCGATGATACGGCTGGCAGTGCGCACCACCCTTCGCAAGGCTTTGCGGTTACGGCTGGTAGTATTGCCATACCAGGCAGTGATGCAGCCAGTCAGGATGCTCTCGACGGTGCTGGTGTAGAACTGTGTGAGGATGTGGCGGTTCATTCCAAACTTCCTCAGCCGTCTCAGGAAGAAGAGGCGCTGATGAGCCTTCTTCACGACGGCCTCAGTGTGGACGGACCATGTGAGTTCCTCTGTGATGTGGACACCAAGGAACTTGAAGCTGCTGACTCTCTCCACCGGTGCTCCATTGATGGTGATGGGGCTGTGTTCTCTGTCGTTCTTCCTGAAGTCGACCACTAGCTCCTTGGTTTTGCTGATGTTGAGGGAGAGGTTGTTCCTCTCACACCAGTGCGTCAGAGTGAGCACCTCCTCTCTGTAGGCCGTTTCATCGTTGTCGGTGATCAGACCTACGACCGTAGTATCATCAGCAAACTTGATGATGGAATTAGAGCTGTGAGTTGCCACGCAGTCATATGTGTACAAGGAGTACAAGAGTGGGCTGAGAACACAGCCCTGTGGGGCTCCAGTGTTGAGGGTCAGTGATGAGGAGATGTTGCTGCCTATTCTAACCACCTGGCGTCTGTTTGACAGGAAGTCCAGGATCCAGCTGCACAGCAAGCTGTTTAAGCCCAGAGCCCGGAGTTTCACATCAAGCAAGGAGGGCACTATGGTATTGAATGCTGAGCTGTAGTCTACAAATAGCATTCTCACATATGTGTTCCTCTTTTCCAGGTGGGAGAGAGCAGTGTGTATTGTAGATGCAATAGCATCATCAGTGGAGCGGTTATTGCGGTATGCAAACTGCAGTGGGTCCAGTGAGGAAGGTAGAACAGAGCAGATGTAATCTCTGACTAGTCTCTCAAAGCATTTACTGATGATGGGGGTCAGAGCAACAGGGCGCCAGTCATTTAAGCAGGTGATGTTGGTTTGCTTCGGTACAGGTACGATGATGGACGTTTTGAAGCATGTGGGGACTACAGACAAGGAGAGGGACCAATTGAAAATGTCCGTAAAAACACCAGCTAGTTGGTTCGCGCACTTTCTGATGACGCGGCCCTATAGTCTGCCAGGCGATGATCTAATGCTCATATTTGATAATCTGAAGACTCTTTGTGCTACTTTCATATGAGAAAACCTCTGATCGACTGAGATGACTTGTGTTGCGTGGTATCGTGGTGTTCGGGTCAATTTGACCCGGAGAAGATTTTCTTTTTCCCGAAAATACTATTTAATGTTATCGCTTTGGACTGAAACTTAGTGACTTTGTTCCCAAACGGTATAACTAAATCTATTTTTTTTTTGAAAATTTTCTTATTTTTTTGTGGGGGTTTTGTTACCTTGTTACACTTGTGGTGTTCCCGGTCAAAAATGACCGGCCTATAAAAAATAGCTTATAAATCACTCATTATACCATATTTTCACCCAATCTTGGATTTAATCTTTTTGTCAACATGTTCTCTTTCAATTAGGACTGGTTTTATATTTTGATTTGCATCTGAATAATCATAGGCTTCATTTATTTGAGAGTAGGCATTTCATTTTTTGAGTCATTTTTAAAAAAAAATTGAATAATTTTGGAAATATTAAATAAAATCTGAAAAAAATTGGTATTGTTGATCACACTAGTCAACTTAAAATTTTCACCAGGATTTTTTTTTTGAAACTTTTGTTTTGTAAAAAATATGGCACATAGTCACACTTGGGGTGTTCCCGGTCAAAAATGACCGGCCTATAAAAAATAGCTTATAAATCACTCATTATACCATATTTTCACCCAATCTTGGATTCAATCTTTTTGTCAACTTGTTCTCTTTCAATTAGGACTGGTTTTATATTTCTGTTTGCATCTGATTAATCGTGGGCCTCATTTATTTGAGAGTAGGCATGGTCAAAAATGGTCACAATGGCCGACCATTGAAAGTGAATGGGAGAGACTGAAAATAACAGAACAATTTAGTTTTCAGGAGCATGTTCATTATTTTCATGTACACATATGAGCATGTGTGCTTGCAAACATCGAGCTCTTGGACCTGTGTATGTATCGATACATTTATACACACGCTACCCAGACACACACACGTTAAAACACACAAACTTTTTTGAGTATTACACACATTCTTTTCCACAGAGAGAAAATTTGATCCTACCCTAACCTGCATCTAATATGCAAACAGAAATATAAAACCAGTCCTAATTTGATTTGGAGTTAAAATATCCCACATCATCACACACCCTTCACCATATCTAGAGATCGGCATGGGGAACTTTCCATAAGATCATCTCTCGATGCTAATCACACCAGCTATTAGCCGAACTGAAATAACAGCATGCCAGTAAAACCGTTTCAGATGTTACGGTTTTTGTACTCAAGGAAAACTAAAAGACTTGATGTGAAAAACTCGTTGCAAACATGCTCATATATAGAGAGGCGCTTGTGGTTTGTGTTTGACACTGAGGAAAAGAGATAGAGCTGAATCCAGCAGAAGATATAATGCTCTCAGTACAGAGACGAGAGGAAACGGCTTCACACACGCCAGCGCTCAGAGGTACTGACACATTCATCATTTATTCATTTATTATTATTTATTCTGAAGGTGAAACCTCACATTTGTGTGGTGCAGTGAAGTACATGTATTTTTGAATACATGAAGCCTATTTTTAGCCTATTTCGATTGTTTTGTGTTGTGACATTATTCTCAAGAACATTCAAGTACTAATTCTCATTCTGTAGGAAAGAAAATCTTCCTGTTAGGATATGTATTTAAAATTGTACTTCTCTAATGTACATTATGATTCAAAATCTGATCAAAAATACTGTAAAACACTGAAATATTATTGTAATGTAAATCAGCTGTTTTCTATGTGAATATATAGTAAAGTGTAATTTATTCCTGTGATCAAAGCTGAATTTTCAGCATCATTACTCCAGTCTTCAGTGTCACATGATCCTTCAGAAATCACTATAATATGGGGTCAGTTGTTCAAAGGTAAACTGATCGGATTTTGGTTATCGGATTGGATCAAATCTTGAAAATGGGTTGTTCAAAAGGGAAAGAATGAGTCTGAAATCAGATTAGATCATGGAATCCAATCCTAATTTGAATCTGGATCAAACCTTCAGTTTGTGTTGTTCAAAACTTGTCAGTATGATTTGGATAACTTTGATCCAAAAAACAGGATTATCCTGATCCCAACAGGGGGTAGGATTTCAAGGTGGATTCTAAGAAGAAAATGCAGTAAAACTTTTAAATTGGTCAAAAAATACTTTTGTATCATTTAGTGTATATATACTTTTATTTATATTTTGCACTTGACTTGTGTAACCGTTGTAACAGTGATAAAGTAGATAAAGTAGACATAGGCTACCAATAAAGCTATTCAGTAATGTAAAGTAAATATAAAAATGATCTTGTCCCCATGAAATAATTTCAATAACAAACAAAAATAATATAATTCCATTTTTCTGTCATTCATCACCGTATATTAATTTCAAAGAAACAATCATCAGAGATGAGCCTGTCAAAAATAATTTCTAACAATTGCATACTATACGTCCAGTCAGTCCCTCATTCAGAAAAATGTTTTAAGACTTTTTCAAAATATCCACAATGTATATTTGTTTTTTATTTGTTGTGGCTCAGATGAGGGGTCATAAAATAAATTTATGAATGGATGTGGATGTTTTTGTTATTTGTGTGTTTTGTCTCAAAATAAGAAGCATTTACAGTGACTCCATGTTGGCTCTTCTATCTGTTCTTTACATAGCTAAAGGATATGTTGTCCCATTAAGAGCACTGGTAATCCGGATTTGGTAATCTTGAAAACTGTGTATCTGGATCAGGGTGATCCAGTCCAATGTTGCTTTGAAAAACCGGCATAAAAGTTAGACGGATTACCTGATCCTGAATAGGAAAAAATTGGATTTCCAAATCCGGATCATTTTGATCCAGATTAAATGTTTTGAACAACTGGCCCATGATGATTTGATGATCAAGAAACATTTATGATTATCAGTTGAAAACTTCCTATTTTTGTGGGAACCATCATACATATTTCAGGATTATTTGATGAATAGAAAGTTCAAAAGAGCCGTATTTATTTTAGATAGAATCTTTAATAAGCATCTTTACTGTCCCTTTTAATTCATAATGCATCCTTGATTAATAGAAATGTTTGGTTCCAGTTTATTTCGATAGTCCACTTTAGACATTTTACTAACTTTTTTGACATTTTAGCAACCTGGATTTTATGTTGCTAAATGAAACTTGGCTAGAAGACAGCTGCAGTGCAACAGTCCTCAATGAAACAGCCCCTCCTAACTTTACTTTTATGAGTGTCTGCAGAGCTGTCAGAAGAGGCGGAGGTTTAGCTGCTCTTTATAAAGATGTCTATCAATGTAAGCAAATATCATTTGGGAATTACCCGTCTTTCGAATATCTGGGTATTGTGTTAAAAGGTGCTCCACGCATTTTACTTATCATTGTTTACAGGCCTCCAAAATACTCTCCAGCTTTTGCTGAGAACTTAACAGAACTGTTATCAACAATTTCCTCAGAGTTTTGACTGTTTTATCATTGCTGGAGATTTTAACATCCACATAGATAATGCAGAAAACTATATGGCAAAAGAAATCAAAACTGTTTTAAAAACTTTTGATCTGACTCAGCATGTACATGGACCCAAACATAATCGTGGACACACTCTAGATTTACTTATCAGCAAGTGTCTAAACATTTCATCAATTGTTATTAAGGATGTAGCACTGTCTGATCATTTCTGTATTTTCTTTGATATATTGATCTCTCCTGCCATTGAAGCTAGATCTGTGTCTGTCAAGAAGAGATGCTTAAATGAGAACACTAGTGTACTATTTATGAAGGCTATATCTTTAACACCAAGCATATCTGCTGACTCTGTTGATTTTCTCCTTGATTCTTTTAACTCAAAAGTTAAGAGTGTAATTGATGATATTGCTCCTGTGAAAGTCAGGAAGAAGAGTGGCAGACAAAAAGCACCTTGGAGAAACTCAACAGCAGTGCAAAATATGAAAAGACAATGCAGAAAAGCAGAGCGCATGTGGCGGAAGACAAAACTTGTAGTCCATTATAACATCTACAAAGACAGCATCCATGCATTCAATAAGGAACTAGGCAAAGCTAGACAGACTTTCTTCTCGAATATTATAAACAGCAATATAAACAACACGCGCACTCTTTTTGCTACTGTAGAGAGACTGACAGACCCCCCAAGCCAGATTCCCAGTGAAATGCTCTCAGTGAGAAAGTGCAGTGAGTTTGCTTCTTTCTTCTCTGAGAAAATCAATAATATCAGAAAGGTGATCAGCTCATCCTTGAGTTGCGCTGGTGTCAGGCAGATCAGACAACAGCACGAGAAAGTAGCCACTATGTCTGATTTCGAAGAAATTAATGGTAAAATTTTGGAAGAAACCGTACAGCACCTAAAAACATCAACCTGCGCCCTTGATGCACTTCCCACATCTTTTTTCAAAAATGTGTTACACAGCTTAGAAGCAGATCTCCTAGAAGTGGTAAATGCCTCACTTCTCTCTGTGAGTTTTCCGACCTCCCTGAAAACTGCTGTTGTCAAGCCCCTCCTGAAAAAGAGCAATCTGGATAAGACCATATTAAACAACTATAGACCGATCTCAAATCTTCCTTTCATAGGCAAGATCATTGAAAAAGTTGTCTTCAATCAGCTGAACAAATTCTTAAGCTCAAATGGACACTTTGACCATTTTCAATCTGGTTTCCGACCGCATAAAGATAATAAACTATATTCGCTTAAATACTGATACAGGCAAATTATCAGTGCTGGTACTACTCGACCTCAGTGCTGCATTTGACACGGTCGATCACAACATACTTCTTGACAGGCTGGAAAACTGGGTCGGGCTTTCTGGGATAGTCCTAAAATGGTTCAGGTCATACTTAGGAGGCAGAGGTTATTATGTGAGTATAGGAGACCATAAGTCTGAGTGGACATCCATGACATGCGGAGTCCCTCAAGGCTCAATTCTTGCGCCACTCCTATTCAACCTGTACATGCTCCCAATGAGCCAAATAATGAGAAAGAACCAAATCGCTTACCACAGCTATGCAGACGACACACAGCTCTACTTACACACACACACACACACACACACACACACACACACACACACACACAAACACACACACACACACACACAGCTCTACTTATCCCTATCGCCTAACGATTACAGCCCCATTAACTCTCTGTTCCAATGCATTGATGAAGTAAACAATTGGATGTGCAAAACTTTCTTCAGTTAAACAAAGACAAAACTGAAGTCATTGCGTTTGGAAACAAAGATGAAGTTCTCAAGGTGAACGCATACCTTCAGTCTAGGGGTCAAACAACTAAAAATCAAGTCAGGAATCTGGGTGTGACACTAGAGTCAGACCTTAGTTTCAGTAGTCATGTCAAAGCAATAACTAAATCAGCATACTATCATCTGAAAAATATTGCAAGAATTAGATGCTTTGTTTCCAGTCAAGACTTAGAGAAACTTGTGCATGCTTTCATCACCAGTAGGGTGGATTATTGTAATGGACTTCTCACTGGCCTTCCCAAAAACACCATAAGACAGTTGCAGCTCATACAGACCGCTGAGCAGAACCAGTCCAGAAGATATGAACACATCACACCAGTCCTCAGGTCTTTACACTGGCTGCCAGTTACATTTAGGATTGATTTTAAAGTATTATTACTGGTATATAAATCATTCAATGGCCTAGGACCTCAATACATTTCAGATATGCTCACTGAATATAAACCCAACAGATCACTCAGATCATTAGGATCACATCAGCTAGAAATACCAAGGGTTCACTCTAAGCATTTAATGAATGAGCACTGTGCCACTGTTCGTCCGACTGTTTGCACTGTATTTTATTTTATTTTTTAATTATTCTGATTTGTTTTGATTATTTCTGTATTTTATCTTTTATTCTAAACTGTTTTAATTATTCAGATTTTTTATTTATTTAATTTTTATATGTAAAGCACTTTAAATTACGATTGTGTACGAAATGTGCTATATAAATAAACGTGCCTTGCCTTGCCTAACTATAAGTAACTTTGCAACTACATGTCAACTAACTGTCATTAGAGTATTAGTAGACTGTTAGGTTAGGGTTAGTATATTAAGCAGACAGTCTACTAATACTATATAATATATTGAAATAAAGTGTTACCCAAAATTTTTATTTCTTACTGACCCCAAACCTTTGAACAGTAGTGTACTTCACATTAAAATAAAATAAAGATGTCAAAATACTATTTTTTGGAGTTATGTTACATAAATGAGAGTTTGGGGAGAAAAAAAATGTCACTGAACAAATAGCGTCTTTATTTTATTTTGTATTATATATTGGCACAGCTATGCTTAAAACTGCCTTGTTTTCTTCCAGTTGTCATCATGCGACGCTTCGTCTTCCTCATGATGCAATTCTGCGTCGTCATGAGCGTCAGCTGTCCGACGGACATGAACCAGGACCACCGGCCCCGCGTGAGCTGTGTGGGCCAGAGCCTGACGACGGTTCCCGACGGGATCAAGCCCGACACGCAGGTTCTGGTTCTCACAGGAAACCACTTCAGTTCTCTGTCCTGGTCCTCGTATTCTGGATTCACGCAGCTGCACGAGCTGGACCTGAGCCACAATCTCATCACCACGCTGGAGCCGCCAGGTAAACCAAAGCATTGCAGTTGAGTCTCAGAGTGAGTCACAAGAGTCTCAGAGAGACTCACAAGAGTTTCAGAGAGAGTCTCAAGTGTCTCAAAGAGAGTCTCAAGAGTCTCAGAGAGAGTTTCAGAGAGTCTCAGAGAGAGTCACAAGAGTCTCAGAGAGAGTTTCAGAGAGTCTCAGAGAGAGTCACAAGAGTCTCAGAGAGAGTCTCAAGTGTCTCATAGAGAGTCTCAAGAGTCTCAGAGAGAGTTTCAGAGAGTCTCAGAGAGACTCACAAGAGTTTCAGAGAGAGTCTCAAGTGTCTCAAAAAGTCTCAAGAGTCTCAGAGAGAGTTTCAGAGAGTCTCAGAGAGAGTTTCAGAGAGTCTCAGAGAGAGTCACAAGAGTCTCAGAGAGAGTCTCAAGTGTCTCAAAGAGAGTCTCAAGAGTCTCAGAGAGAGTTTCAGAGAGTCTCAGAGAGAGTCACAAGAGTCTCAGAGAGAGTCTCAAGTGTCTCAAAGAGAGTCTCAAGAGTCTCAGAGAGAGTCTCAAGAGTCTCAGAGAGAGTTTCAGAGAGTCTCAGAGAGAGTCACAAGAGTCTCAAAGAGAGTTTCAGAGAGTCTCAGAGAGAGTCTCAAGAGTCTCAGAGAGAGTCTCAAGAGTCTCAGAGAGAGTTTCAGAGAGTCTCAGAGAGAGTTTCAGAGAAAGTCTCGAGAGTCTCAGAGATTTGTCTCAAGAGTCTCAAAGAGAGTCTCAGAGAGTCTCAAGAATCTCAGAGAGAGTGTCAGAGAGAGTTTCAGAGAGTGTCAGAGTTTCAGAGAGTCTCAGAGAGAGTCTCGAGAGTCACAGAGTCTAGAGTCACAGAGAGTCACAAGAGTCTCAGAGAGAGTCTCAAGAATCTCAGAGAGAGTCATGAGAGTCTCAGAGAGAGTCACGAGAGTCTCGGAGAGAGTTTCAGAGAGTCTCAGAGAGAGTCTCGAGAGTCACCGAGAGAGTCTTGAGTCACATAGAGTCAGAGTCTCGAGAGTCAAGGAGAGAGTCTCAGAGAGTCTCAATAATCTCACAGAAAGTCTCAAGAGTCACAGAGAGAGTCTAAAAGAGAGTCTCAAAGGGAGTCTCAGAGAGAGTCTCAATAATCTCACAGAAAGTCTCAAGAGTCACAGACAGAGTCTAAAAGAGTCTCAAGAGTCTCAAAGAGAGTCTCAATAGTCTCAGAGAAAGTCTCGAGAGTCTCAGAGAGTTTCAGAGAATCTCAGAGAAAGTCTTGAGAGTCTCAGAGAGAGTCTCGAGAGTCAAGAGAGAGTCTCGAGAGTCACAGAGTCACGAGAGTCTCAGAGAGAGTCTCAAGAGTCTCAGAGAGAGTCACAAGAGTCTCAGAGAGAGTTTCAGAGAGAGTCTCGAGAGTCACAGAGAGAGTCTCGAGTCACAGAGAGTCACAGAGAGTCTCAAGATTCACAGAGAGTCTCAAGAGTCTCAAAGAGAGTCTCAAGGTCTCAAAGAGAGTCTCAAGAACTGCAAGAGTCTCAGAGGAGATCTCAACTTAAACTGTGTGTCTCTTTCAGGTCCAGTGCTGGAGAACCTGAGCGTGTTGCGTTTGTCTGGTAACAGGTTAACTGGTTTGGGAGGACTGGTGTTCCGCTGCGCTCCCAACCTGATGGAGATCTTCTTGGACACTAACCAGATTCGTTCCCTTCACGACGCCACCTTCAGCGAACTCCCACGTCTGGAGGTCATCAATCTCTCTCAGAATAAGCTTCCCGCCCTGCCGGCTCGCCTTCTGGAGCGAGTGTCTTCCAGCAGCTTGAAGACGTTTGATTTGGAGAATAACAGTGTTTCGCTGATGCCCGATAGGTTCTTCTCGTCTAAACCCGAGTTACCGTACGTTTTCCTATCCTATAATCCCTGGATCTGCAGCTGTGCTGTAGGTTATCTCCACAGCTACCTGAACGACCAGGAGCACAACGTTTACAAGCATGAAGCACCGAACGGCCTCGTTCCCGCCGCCGACAGCGTTGTGTGTTCTGGACCGCCTCACCTATTCCAACGCCCCATCATTGAACTGGAAGATAATGACTTCTGCCCTCCAGATCCACCTGTCTACCCCATCGGAGACTGGGATTTCAAATCTAATAGTATAACCTTAGTTAAACCAAATTCCAGCCCTCAAACCCCTCCTGCTCCACACGACACCACCGACATCACCCTCGTGCCCACTTCCACCAAATCCTGGACCCCCACTTGGTCCTGGCTCAGAGCTGAGTCCTGGAGTACAACAAGGTCTGAATTCTGGACCACATTTGAGCTTTTTAACTTGAATCCAATGACTGGTCCAGAGAATGCCACTCCAGACACCACCGAATCACTTGCTTACACAACACAATCAAACACTAGGATTACTGACCCGTACCAACCCACAACTTCTGAACCGCCAACCACTGGACCCATTACTGTTGGATCCCAAGGTCAAAGTACCTCCGGATCTGAACCGCACACTTCCAGAACGATCACGATCCAGACCGAACCGCCAACCACTGGACCCAATACAGCCAGATTCCAGGGTCAAAGTACCTCCCGACTGGATCCTCACTCCTCTAGCGCAACGCTCACGGTCCAGACTGAACCACCAACCACTGGACCCTATACAGCCAGATCCCAAGGTCAAAGTACTTCCCGACTGGATCCTCACTCCTCTAACACAACGATCACGGTCCAGACCGAACCACCAACCACTGGACCCTATTCAGCCAGATCCCAAGGTCAAAGTACTTCCCGACTGGATCCTCACTCCTCTAGCGCAACGATCACGGACCAGACTGAACCACCAACCACTGGACCCATTATTGCTGGATCCCAAGGTCAAAGTACCACCGGATCCTCTAGAACAACGATCACGGTCCAGACCGAACCGCCAACCATTGAACAATGGAGGAATCGGATCATTCCCCGAACAGAAGCGCCCACTAGTGTCGGTCCGCACTGGCTAGATGCTCGTGATGCAGGTGGAAGGATCCTGCCGTGGTGCTGGTGGTTATTTGCCGGTTTTGTGTTGTTGTGTATGCTATCGTCTCTCACGTCATGTTTTCTGTGTGTTTGGCTCCTGAGGAACCACCTCACATTCAGCCGGTGGCTCAAGCATCACGGTTGCTTACCTCACTCGGACAGCGACGGGGTCATCCTACAGGCGTACAGTTACACTGAACACACACAGCGAAGGGAGGAAGAAGGTGAGCGCGTGAGCTTTATACCCCTGAAACAGCTCAGAGACGTTCAAGCCGTGTTCCGAAGCGTCCTCTTCATCAACCGGCCGGAAGAGCAGAAACACGACACTGAAGGGAGAGATGCCTCTTCCAAAGTAGAGCTGGTTTCTGTAGCAGGCGGAGCGAGAGATAAGGAGCGAGAGCCGACGAAGAGCGGGGAAGTGTTCAGGAAGACCCTGCACAGGGTGATTAGCCGAGAACAGGAAGCAGATGGAAGGAGAGGGGGATGGAGAGAGGAACAGGAAGCAGATGGAAGGAGAGGGGGATGGAGAGAGGAACAGGAAGCAGATGGAAGGAGAGAGGGAGAGGGATCGACCGCTCGCTATAGTCTGATCCTGAGGGAGGAGAGAGGAACACAGCGACAGATGCAGTGGGTGGTCGGGGAATGGGAGCTGGGGGATGAGGGCGTGGCCTATCAGAGGTCCTGCTCTCTGATTGGCCAGCCCTCCACTGTCGCTCAGGAGTGAACCGTCATTGGATACAAATTTGGTTTCGTTAGTTAACTCTCAAATATTGATTGTTGATTCCAAGCCAATAAATTGTCATGTTTTTTTTGTGTAACATGTTTCACAATTCATAGTTTCAATGCAGCAACAGAAAAATAAACTAAAAACAAGTACAAATGTATAGCAGAGGGATCAGTAAAAAGTGTAAACTCACTTAATTTTGATAATTTTTACAGAATGCAAGACTTCATTTTGCTTCTCCAGTAAATGTATCTTGATTTAAGAATGCTTTGTATTTTTGTCTTTTTCGCCCCAGTACAAATATCTTTTTTTTGCAGCATAATCAGAGGCATTTTTCCAAATGAATTCCTCCAGTTCATGTCCAGTAGCTTCACACAATTGATGAATTTGATGTTAAATTCCAAAACAGTTAAGATTATTAATGCTAGTTAAAAAATGAAGGCTGTTAACTAAACAGAAAAACTAGCCTGTTATTAGTAATCTCACTTGAGCTGGTAATATGAATCACCTTTAAATCTCCATTTATTTACTGAAAGTAAAATATAATGCCTTTTTCAGCGTTCTATAATCATAAAGTTTTTAGGACATCTTTAGACCAATTCCCAGTTTCATCTAAAGGTCTGGAATAATTTTCTTGCTGTTATACAGACAGTCAAACCAGAATATATTCAGACCCCTTCAACATTTCTCACATTATTACAGTATATTCACTATAGTTTAGAAAATGGTAATAAAATGAGCAGGACTCAGAGTTATTAGATCAGTTGATATTTGACAGGTTTTGTCCGTCCTTCTGTTAGACTCTCACACATGAATTATGTTGAATATCTGTCAGCTGTTAAATTTAACTACACAATTAGATAATACCAGTTTAGCTCAACCAGTTACCAAGCAATGCTTCATGTTGTTCAGTCTGTGGTGTAAAAAGCTGCATTAGTTATTAAAGAAAAACACTTCAGCAAAACATGATCAGCTCAAAGTGTCTGAAGAATATTTGGTCCCTAATGTTGTAATATTTTACTGGTAGTCGCTGTATGAAGAATATTTGGGTATAATATCTCAGTTTACTTTATTTTGCTCTCCTCACATTAATGAACTATTAACTACTAAAATATCACATTATATCTGGTGTCTGAATCATCTGACTGTATATAGCTCTTAATTATCTTTAAAAGTCTGCTCAAAATTCAGCTCTCAATAATAATGATCAGAATTAATAATGCAAACATCAAATATGAGACACTCAGTTCAGCTGTAAAGATAATATACTATTTGAAACCGATCCTGTCTGTCATTGGTCAATGAAACACAGTCCCGCCCCCAAACGCAAAGCATGTCCACTGAGACTGGGATCTTTAATTAAAACCGTAACACACAGACAGTTGTAAGAAGTCGTGTTTATTGGAACTTTACTGAGGAACAGAGTAATGTTTAATGAGTGTGAGGCTCAGACGGTGGAGAACTGCTGTAACTGGTTCCCGAGGATCACCTGTCTCTCCACTCCCAGCTCCGAGATCACCGCCAGCCTCACCACTCCTCCACTCGAGCCGTCTCTCTCCATGGCCAGAGTCAGCGCTGCACACACACACACACACACACACACACACACACACACGTCAAGACATGGTTTGACTGATAAAAACATTTTTTTAATGTTTTTGAAAGTCTCTTCTGCTCATCAAAGCTGCGGTTATTTGATCAAATACAGTAAAAACAGTGAAATATTACTCCAGTGTGCATCAGCTGTTTTCTGTGTGAATATTTATTCCTGTGATCAAAGCTGAATTTTCAGCATCATTACTCCAGTCTTCAGTGTCACATGATCCTTCAGAAATCACTATAATATGATGATTTGATGCTCTAGAAATAATAATGTTGAAAACAGTTCATAAGTTTGGTGTCAGTAAAATTAAAAAAAAGAAAAAAATACTTTAATTAATCAAGGACAACAAACTTTTGAGTGGTGGCATCTCACGCTTTCCACAAAAATATTAACTGTGTTCAACACTGATAATCATAAATGTTTCTTGAGCATCAAATCATCATATTATATTGATTTCTGAAGGATCATGTGACACTGAATTTTCAGCATCATAACTCCAGTCTTCAGCTTTGATCACAGGAATAAATTACTATATACTCGCGCGCGCGTGTGTGTGTGTGTGTGTGTGTGTGTGTGTGTGTGTGTGTGTGTGTCCCTGACCTCCTGCAGTGAATTTGAGACACTCCTCTTTGCTCATCCCAGTTTTGTAGTTTGAATCCACATAACCGTAGATGTAACTACTGCCGGATCCACCGACCGACACTGGCTGCCGGGTCATCATCCCTCCCACGGGCACCGTGTACACCTGCACACACACACACCCTCAGATGAGCGCACGCACACACACCCCCTCAGATGAGCGCACGCACACACACACACCCTCAGATGAGCGCGGGCACACACACACCCTCAGATGAGCGCGGGCACACACACACCCTCAGATGAGCGCACGCACACACACCCTCAGATGAGCGCACGCACACACACACCCTCAGATGAGCGCGGGCACACACACACCCTCAGATGAGCGCGGGCACACACACACCCTCAGATGAGCGCACGCACACACACACCCTCAGATGAGCGCACGCACACACACACCCTCAGATGAGCGCACACACACACCCTCAGATGAGCGCACACACACACACCCTCAGATGAGCGCACACACACACACCCTCAGATGAGCGCACACACACACACACACACACACCCTCAGATGAGCGCACACACACACACCCTCAGATGAGCGCACGCACACACACCCTCAGATGAGCGCACGCACACACACCCTCAGATGAGCGCACGCACACACACCCTCAGATGAGCGCACGCACACACACCCTCAGATGAGCGCACGCACACACACCCTCAGATGAGCGCACACACACACCCTCAGATGAGCGCGGGCACACACACACCCTCAGATGAGCGCGGGCACACACACACCCTCAGATGAGCGCGGGCACACACACACCCTCAGATGAGCGCGGGCACACACACACCCTCAGATGAGCGCGCGCACACACACACCCTCAGATGAGCGCACACACACACCCTCAGATGAGCGCACACACACACCCCCTCAGATGAGCGCACACACACACACCCTCAGATGAGCGCACACACACACACCCTCAGATGAGCGCACACACACACACCCTCAGATGAGCGCACACACACACACCCTCAGATGAGCGCACACACACACACCCTCAGATGAGCGCACACACACACCCTCAGATGAGCGCACACACACACACCCTCAGATGAGCGCACACACACACACCCTCAGATGAGCGCACACACACACCCTCAGATGAGCGCACACACACACACCCTCAGATGAGCGCACACACACACCCTCAGATGAGCGCACACACACACCCTCAGATGAGCGCACACACACACCCTCAGATGAGCGCACACACACACCCTCAGATGAGCGCACACACACACCCTCAGATGAGCGCACACACACACACCCTCAGATGAGCGCACACACACACACCCTCAGATGAGCACACACACACACACACACACACACACCCTCAGATGAGCACACACACACACACACACCCTCAGATGAGCGCACACACACAAACCCTCAGATGAGCGCACACACACACCCTCAGATGAGCGCACACACACACACCCTCAGATGAGCACACACACACACACACACACCCCCTCAGATGAGCACACACACACACACACACCCTCAGATGAGCGCACACACACACACCCTCAGATGAGCACACACACACACACACCCTCAGATGAGCACACACACACACACACCCTCAGATGAGCACACACACACACCCTCAGATGAGCACATGAGCACACACACACCCTCAGATGAGCACACACACACCCTCAGATGAGCACACACACACCCTCAGATGAGCACACACACACCCTCAGATGAGCACACCCCCCCTCAGATGAGCACACACACCCCCCCTCAGATGAGAGCGCGCGCACACACACACACCTGTCCGCCCCTGCGCTTGTCCCATCCGGCCACGATGATGCCGGCCATCAGCTCCTCTCTGTATCTGTAGCACATGTCCTTGAAGAGACTCGCTGCCGTCTGGACCAGAGGAGCCTCGTCCAGCTCGATGCTGGAAACCAGAGAGAGGTCAGAGGTCACAGAGAGAGGGTCAGGGGTCACAGAGAGAGGATCAGGGGTCACAGAGAGAGAAAGAGAGGGTCAGAGGTCAAAAAGAGAGAAAGAGAGGGTCAGAGGTCAAAGAGAGAGAAAGAGAGGGTCAGAGGTCACAGAGAGAG
This sequence comes from Siphateles boraxobius, assembly GCF_051911475.1. Classification (NCBI taxonomy): domain Eukaryota; kingdom Metazoa; phylum Chordata; class Actinopteri; order Cypriniformes; family Leuciscidae; genus Siphateles; species Siphateles boraxobius. The sequence continues at coordinate 121,328 of NW_027508756.1, forward strand.
TCAGAGCCCACAGAGAGAGAAAGACAGGGTCAGAGGTCACAAAGAGGTTGTCAGAGGTCACAGAGAGAGAAAGAGAGGGTCAGAGGTCAAAGAGAGAGAAAGAGAGGGTCAGAGGTCACAGAGAGAGTCAGAGCCCACAGAGAGAGAAAGACAGGGTCAGAGGTCACAAAGAGGTTGTCAGAGGTCACAGAGAGAGAAAGAGAGGGTCAGAGGTCACAGAGAGAGAGAGGGTCAGAGGCCACAGAGAGAGAAAGAGAGGGTCAGAGGCCACAGAGAGAGAAAGAGAGGGTCAGAGGTCACAGAGAGAGAAGGTCAGGGGTCACAGAGAGAGAAGGTCAGGGGGTCACAGAGAGAGAAGGTCAGGGGGTCACAGAGAGAGGTCAGGGGGTCACAGAGAGAGGTCAGGGGGTCACAGAGAGAGGTCAGGGGGTCACAGAGAGAGAGGGTCAGGGGGTCACAGAGAGAGAAAGAGAGGGTCAGAGGTCACAGAGAGAAAGAGAGGGTCAGAGGTCACAGAGAGAGAAAGAGAGAGTCAGAGGTCACAGAGAGAGAAAGAGAGAGTCAGAGGTCACAGAGAGAGAAAGATAGGGTCAGGGGTCACGGAGAGAGAAAGATAGGGTAAGAGGTCACAGAGAGAGGGTCAGGGGTCACAGAGAGAAATATAGGGTCAGGGGTCACAGAGAGAGAAAGATAGGGTCAGAGGTCACAGAGAGAGGGTCAGGGGGTCACAGAGAGAGAGGGGGTCAGATGTCACAGAGAGAGAAGGTCAGGGGGTCACAGAGAGAGGTCAGAGGACACAGAGAGAGAAGGTCAGGGGGTCACAGAGAGAGGTCAGAGGTCACAGAGAGAGGTCAGAGGACACAGAGAGAGAGGGTCAGGGGTCACAGAGAGAGGTCAGAGGACACAGAGAGAGGTCAGAGGTCACAGAGAGAGAAGGTCAGGGGGTCACAGAGAGAGGTCAGGGGGTCACAGAGAGAGAGGGTCAGAGGTCACAGAGAGAGGTCAGGGGGTCACAGAGAGAGGTCAGGGGGTCACAGAGAGAGGTCAGGGGGTCACAGAGAGAGGTCAGGGGGTCACAGAGAGAGGTCAGGGGGTCACAGAGAGAGAGGGTCAGGGGTTACAGAGAGAGAGGGTCAGGGGTTACAGAGAGAGAAAGAGAGGGTCAGAGGTCACAGAGAGAGGGTCAGGGGTCACAGAGAGAGGGTCAGGGGTCACAGAGAGAGGGTCAGGGGGTCACAGAGAGAGAGGGTCAGGGGTCACAGTCAGAAAGTGCCAGACAGATTCATCAAACATAGGATCTTTGACGAATATGAAAACTTCACTGGTATCTAGGGTTGGATTTTTTTTTTTATTTGAACAATTCCGATTCTGCTTATCGATTCCAAATTTCAATTCCAATAAGGCAACAAAAAAAGCAGATATTCACATTTACTCTTATCTAAAACATGTAATTGTATCTGAATATCATGAACAGAAATCAGCAGATAAAGACACTTACACAGGGAACGTTTGCCTGAGGTTTAAAAACACCATAGAAGAACAACTAGCCGAACTAATATAAACTTCAAGCATTATTAAAGACAATAAACACTCAGTAATTAAAAAATAACTAATAACAAAATTAGCAATCGCAACAAATAGACAACTAAACAAAGATATGATTGAAATAAACAGTGTTTTAAGATTTTCAGGTTCAGAAACTAAAATAACTGCACTTTATAAAAAAATTATACAATTACAAATATAGACACAAAAGTTATTCAGTGAAGAACGAGTGAATGTTCTCAGTCTTCTGTTGTGTGGTTAGTGTTATTATAGAGACGGCAGGAATATTAGTGCTGTCACTTTAAGAGCTGCACTGATCCAGTATACTGATACACACACACAGAAAACAGTCTCGAGCTTGAATGGTTTAAAGTCATATTGAAATATTAATTTTATAACAAGTATCCGATTCCTGACCTCAAGTTTTCTATGGCCAGCTCAGGTGTGTAAACTGAATGCTGGTGTGTACCTGTGGAAGCCCAGCTGGTATGTGACGGCGTCAGCGATGGCCTGAGTGTCGGCCGCGGAGCCGGAGCGGCAGCAGAAGATCCGCTCGTGGATCGGCGTGAGTTTATCCGTCACGCGGTTGGCGATGTAAGCGCTGCACAGATCATACGTAACATCCGTCAAACACACAATCATCAAACCATGAGCTGGACTCACGAGCGGCGGCTCTTACCCAGTGGTGGTGCGGGAGTCAGCGCCCATCACAACTCCTCCGTCAAACTCCACCGCCATGATGGTGGTCTGAACACAACACACAACACAGCAGCGTCACACAAACCTGGCTTAAACTAGCCCAGACTAAACATGCACAACAAAGCAGCGTCACACAAACCAGGCTTAAACTAGCCCAGACTAAACATAAACAACAAAGCAGCGTCACACAAACCAGGCTTAAAATAGCCCAGACTAAACATGCACAACACAGCAGCGTCACACAAACCTGGCTTAAACTAGCCCAGACTAAACATGCACAACACAGCAGCGTCACACAAACCTGGCTTAAACTAGCCCAGACTAAACATGCACAAAACAGCAGCGTCACACAAACCTGGCTTAAACTAGCCCAGACTAAACATGCACTAAACAGCAGCGTCACACAAACCTGGCTTAAACTAGCCCAGACTAAACATGCACAACACAGCAGCGTCACACAAACCTGGCTTAAACTAGCCCAGACTAAACATGCACAACACAGCAGCGTCACACAAACCTGGCTTAAACTAGCCCAGACTAAACATGCACAAAACAGCAGCGTCACACAAACCTGGCTTAAACTAGCCCAGACTAAACATGCACTAAACAGCAGCGTCACACAAACCTGGCTTAAACTAGCCCAGACTAAACATGCACAACACAGCAGCGTCACACAAACCTGGCTTAAACTAGCCCAGACTAAACATGCACAACACAGCAGCGTCACACAAACCTGGCTTAAACTAGCCCAGACTAAACATGCACTAAACAGCAGCGTCACACAAACCTGGCTTAAACTAGCCCAGACTAAACATGCACAACACAGCAGCGTCACACAAACCAGGCTTAAACTAGCCCAGACTAAACATGAACAACACAGCAGCGTCACACAAACCTGGCTTAAACTAGCCCAGACTAAACATGCACAACACAGCAGCGTCACACAAACCTGGCTTAAACTAGCCCAGACTAAACATGCACAACACAGCAGCGTCACACAAACCTGGCTTAAACTAGCCCAGACTAAACATGCACAACACAGCAGCGTCACACAAACCTGGCTTAAACTAGCCCAGACTAAACATGCACAACACAGCAGCGTAATATAAAATTAAGATATTACTGAAAATAATTCTGCATAATGAATGACTAAATGATGAATATTCCACTCAATGTTTAGTTTTGATTAATCTATCAATTGGGTATAACAATAAATGTTATATTTAATATCGAAGCGTTTACGCATTAATTATGAAAAAAATATTATACAGATTAATGAAACTTTATTCCAAATCAAGTCACATTTATTTATACATCAAAGCAGCTTCACTGTAATAAACAGGAAAATCACACATGATCAATGACGCGAACTTCGTCAAATATGAGTAAATTTCATATTCCAGGTAATAAACTTTATTGTATAATGAGACTCGTTCAGTTCTGCTGCATCATTCACCGAGTTTCATCCGTCTATGTCCTAAGAAACGCGTTTCTCGACACCATAACTCAACTAATTAAGATTATTATTTTTAAATTGAGTGCTTCTCACCCCTGTGCTGACTTCCCTCTGCGTCCAGTCAGGAACGGCATCATTATAATTATTAAAAGATGAAACATTAGCTGGAAACTGCAGCGTTGCGGCCATTTTCTCTCAACAATTGTTACTTGAAGGACCCATTGGCAGGAGTCCGCACACGTGCCTGTCTTAAACGATCGCGCCTGTCTGATAAATCAGAAAACACAGCTGCGGGAATGCATTACATGTCGTAAACAATCATATATATTTTTAATTAATGTTTGTTTGAAGCATATTAAAACCAAAATTGTTTAAAGGGTAGTTTTTGATTCTTGTTCAGGCAGGTGTCGGGTCAGTCTGAGGGCTGACGCCGCGCGGAAGGTAAACAATATAATCCATCAGCATTTGCTGTAACGAATATGAGTTAAACACAATACAGATAATCTAACAGCATTTATCTTGTGTTTAACTGTATTCTGCGTTATACTGACTATGTGTGACTGATATTATTGGCTCATCTCCGCAGTAATCGTGTGATCCTCCTCATTTCTCTCAGATGACCGTTCATAACTTCTACATATTTGACCGCAATGGCAGCTGTCTTCATTACAGCGAGTGGAACCGCAAGAAACAGGCCGGAATCTCCAAAGAAGAGGTTCAAGCACACTCTTTTTCTTGTATTTCCTCCATATTGTTTATCCTCTTTATTTATTTAATTTCTTATGTTCTTTCCTGTGTTCATTTTATTCCCTGTAGAGAGTTGCATGTATGATAATATTCTTCCCGTTGTAAATATCTATTGTCATGTTTCAGATTCGCTCATGAGAATGACGTCATTATTGTGTTCCCTCTGTTGTCAGGAGTTTAAGCTGATGTACGGGATGCTGTTCTCCATCAGATCCTTCATCAGCAAGATGAGTCCACTGGACATGTATCCTGTGTGTTTGTGTGTGTGTGTGTGTGTGTGAGAGAGAGAGAGAGAGAGTGTGCATATATGTGTGTGTGTGTGTGTGTGTGTGTGTGTGTGTGTGTGTGTGTGTGTGTGTGTGTGTGTGTGTGTGTGTGTGAGAGTGAGTGTGTTTTCCTTAACTAAACTCTTCAGGAAAGATGGGTTTCTGGCGTTCCAGACCAGCCGGTATAAGCTGCATTATTATGAAACTCCAACAGGCATCAAACTGGTGATGAACACAGACCTGGGCGTGCCTAACTGCAGAGACACACTGCAGCAGATCTACAGCACGGTAACACACTCGCTCTACTCTACAGCACGGTAACACACTCGCTCTACTCTACATCACAGTAACACACTCGCTCTACTCTACAGCACGGTAACACACTCGCTCTACTCTACAGCACGGTAACACACTCGCTGTACTCTACAGCACGGTAACACACTCGCTCTACTCTACAGCAAGGTAACACGCTCTACTCTACAGCACGGTAACACACTCGCTCTACTCTACAGCAAGGTAACACGCTCTACTCTACAGCACGGTAACACACTCGCTCTACTCTACAGCACAGTATCACACTCGCTGTACTCTACAGCAAGGTAACACACTCGCTCTACTCTACAGCACGGTAACACACTCGCTCTACTCTACAGCACGGTAACACACTCGCTCTACTCTACAGCACAGTAACACACTCGCTCTACTCTACAGCACAGTAACACACTCGCTCTACTCTACAGCACAGTAACACACTCGCTCTACTCTACAGCACAGTAACACACTCGCTCTACTCTACAGCACGGTAACACACTCGCTCTACTCTACAGCACAGTAACACACTCGCTCTACTCTACAGCACAGTAACACACTCGCTCTACTCTACAGCACAGTAACACACTCGCTCTACTCTACAGCACAGTAACACACTCGCTCTACTCTACAGCACGGTAACACACTCGCTCTACTCTACAGCACAGTAACACACTCGCTCTACTCTACAGCACAGTAACACACTCGCTCTACTCTACAGCACGGTAACACACTCGCTCTACTCTACAGCACAGTAACACACTCGCTCTACTCTACAGCACAGTAACACACTCGCTCTACTCTACAGCACGGTAACACACTCGCTCTACTCTACAGCACGGTAACACACTCGCTCTACTCTACAGCACAGTAACACACTCGCTCTACTCTACAGCACGGTAACACACTCGCTCTACTCTACAGCACGGTAACACACTCGCTCTACTCTACAGCACGGTAACACACTCGCTCTACTCTACAGCACGGTAACACACTCGCTCTACTCTACAGCACCGTAACACACTCGCTCTACTCTACAGCACGGTAACACACTCGCTCTACTCTACAGCACAGTAACACACTCGCTCTACTCTACAGCACAGTAACACACTCGCTCTACTCTACAGCACAGTAACACACTCGCTCTACTCTACAGCACGGTAACACACTCGCTCTACTCTACAGCACAGAAACACACTCGCTCTACTCTACAGCACGGTTACACACTCGCTCTACTCTACAGCACCGTAACACACTCGCTCTACTCTACAGCACGGTAACACACTCGCTCTACTCTACAGCACAGTAACACACTCGCTCTACTCTACAGCACAGTAACACACTCGCTCTACTCTACAGCACAGTAACACACTCGCTCTACTCTACAGCACGGTAACACACTCGCTCTACTCTACAGCACAGAAACACACTCGCTCTACTCTACAGCACGGTTACACACTCGCTGGTAACACACTCGCTCTACTCTACAGCACGGTAACACACTCGCTCTACTCTACAGCACAGTAACACACTCGCTCTACTCTACAGCACGGTAACACACTCGCTCTACTCTACAGCACGGTAACACACTCGCTCTACTCTACAGCACGGTAACACACTCGCTCTACTCTACAGCACAGTAACACACTCGCTCTACTCTACAGCACGGTAACACACTCGCTCTACTCTACAGCACAGTAACACACTCGCTCTACTCTACAGCACGGTAACACACTCGCTCTACTCTACAGCACGGTAACACACTCGCTCTACTCTACAGCACAGTAACACTCTCGCTGTACTCTACAGCACGGTAACACACTCGCTCTACTCTACAGCACAGTAACACACTCGCTCTACTCTACAGCACAGTAACACACTCGCTCTACTCTTCAGCAAGGTAACACACTCGCTCTACTCTACAGCACGGTAACACACTCGCTCTACTCTACAGCACGGTAACACACTCGCTCTACTCTTCAGCAAGGTAACACACTCGCTCTACTCTATAGCACGGTAACACACTCGCTCTACAGCACGGTAACACACTCGCTATACTCGCAGTACTCTACTAATGCTCTATTATTTTACTGTGGTAAATGTGGTTGTGTCTGACTGCAGCTTTACGTGGAGTACATCGTGAAGAACCCGCTGTGTGTGCTGGGCGAGTCTCTTCAGAGCGACCTGTTCAACACCAAGCTGGACTCTTTCATCCGAGCACTACCGTTCTTCAGCGTCCGTGCGGCTTGAGCGGGAACACAAGAACATACCATCATCTTCTGTTTATATTTAACGTCTGCTTCCCCAATTAGAGCTCTGATTGCAGTTCCTTTTGTTAAATATCAGGTGTAAAAAGATTCTTTCTCACAAAACTGACCAAATAAATGATTAATTTTTGCCACCTTTCCAAGAATTGTGTAAGTTTGTGATGAAAACAGATGTATTTGTGTCAGTCTGAAACTGGCACAGATGAATATGAAGAAAAATAAAGAATAATCAGTATGATTTTGTTCCCTCTTTAATTCTGGGTTTTTAACTCCTAAAATAATAATGTACAGATACTGTGTACTTGTTGAAATGATAGAGTCAGATAAATAAAATACTGTTTTTACAGGGTATCCGCGGGGTCTTGAAAAGTATTAAAAGGTGATAAATCAATTTTAGGAAAATTAAGACCCTTAAAAAGTATTAAAAAGTCTTATCATGGCTTTATAAAGTCTTACATCTTGAAAGTACTTTTTCTGAATTAGCTGTCCAACAGTTTGAGTCCCAAAAACATCGTAAAAGTGTGTGAATTTAGTAATTTTTATTAAAAAACGAAGAACTGAGGCACATGTCAGCATGATTGTTGTTGAGGGTGGAGCAAAGTTTTGTTTTGTTTTGTTTTTTAATAAACTTTGCTTTGATTTACTATCCCAGCCTATTTGAATTTTTTTTTTTATCAGAGTGGTCTATAGTCTTTATCACAAACTAAAACTGTTAAGTTAAAAGTATCACTGATGTAAATGGTTACAGCTTGAAGTGGCGGTGAGGTATTAAAAAATATTGAGAAGGTCTTGAAAAAGTCTTGAAAAGGTATTAAAATTAACTTCAAGAATCCTGCATATACCCTGTTTTAGATTGTGTGTGTGTGTGATTAGTCATTTATGTAGTTTTCATTTCATTATTCATATTTTTATTTTATTTATACAATTTATCATTTAATGATTTACAGTATTTATCATTTTATGTTTTTATATGACTTCTCATCTCTTGCCATGCTTGCCATTGTGGTTTAATCCTATGATTGTGTGGTCCAGGGATATTTGTCTTCATGAGTAATGAGTTTATGAGTTAGAGATTAGAGAATATCTCCATTTAAAAGGTTTTAACTTCACGGGATTATGTTGTGAAGCAGTCATTTTCCATTGTTCTTGCTTTGTTATAATAACACTTGTTGGAATTGTTCTGTTCAGATGAAGTCTAAGCATTGAAACACACGCAACTAAGGTGATTCAGTAAACTCTGCTCTCTTTTTTATCATCGTTGCGTTGTCTCCTGGCTTTCTCAGTCAAACTCAGGATGAAAGAAAACAGGATCCAGCGTCCGGGGTCGGATCAGATATTCCTGAGATTCCAGCACAATCTATCAATCAATCAATTTTCCTGCATTGACAGCATTAAATGAGAACTGATCTGAGGTGGACAATGACATCACTGTTTTCTCCAGACCGGCTATAAAGATAAATTAATAACCTTTTTACAAGAGAAATGAATCAACACTGAACTTACTTAAGCTGGACTATGACACTATTTTCTTCTAGATTTTCTTGTTTCAGCCGAAACAAACTTTATTGCATTAACTTCCTGTTATCACTGTAAAAATGCTTTGAAACAATCTGTCTTGTAAACAGTGCTACAGGCGGTTGAGCAGCGATGCGGAAATGAAATTCCCCGAGTCTTCATAAATGGCGAGCTGCAGACAGATTTCGGGATTCAAACCACGTCGATAAGCAGTCATTAAAGCAACTTCATTCCATCCACTGTTAGCGGCGATAGTGCGGAACTGCAGGGCATAGTCTGCCACCGTAGAACGGCCCTGACGTAAACGTAGCATCTGATCGTGGATGGACACCGCAATTCGAGGTTTGTGCGAAGACAACTTGAAAGTGTTCCAGAAAGCAACTCAACGATTGTAGAGCAGGTGCATTAGAATCCCATAGCGCTTGTGCCCAACTCAAAGCGTGACCTGTGAGTAGTGAGATAACAAAGGATATCTTGGCTCTTTCAGAGATGAATTGGTGGGCGTGGATCTCCATGTAAAGTCGACACTGCAAAAGGAATCCACTGCATGCCTCGTCTCCCGAATATGAAGCGGGTCGGGCCATGGGGCTACTGGATGCTTCATCGGCGATGCAGGTCGGAGACTCTGTAGAGTGCGACTAAGTTCAGCGAGGGTTTCTTGAAGTGTAGTAGGTGGACTGGATGATGCAGCGTCTGCTGCGGAAAGAGGCGAATGTACTGTGGCAGTCGATGCGGTGGCGCCCTGAGTGGTCTCAGCACCGGAATGTAGGACATTGTGAGCCGATGAAGCTTGGATAGTGTGGTCCGGTCTTCTGTCACGCTTGTACTGATGGACCAAGACACAAAGATAGAGTGACAATGTTTATTTACACAAGCATAAGCAACTTCAGAATACTTGAAGGCTCGTGATGTCCCGGGGAATTCCCAAGTCCCAGAGGATTCCGTGAACAGGAGTGATACAGAAAGAGCTCTGTTTGATCAGCTGGATCTTACTGAAGGACACTTGAACAGTCGTAGATCAGTGCAGGTGAAACACAGGAAGGTGATCGTGAGTATCAGGAAACCCAATTCACGGCCGCTGCAGAGGAGATATAAATAGGACGTTAGCATGGAGTGAAAACCACTTGAAGTCAGGCAATAACTGGAACCAGGCAACGAACACAAGGAACCAGTGAGTCACAGGTAACGGATAGTCAAGACCGGACGCTGAGTGAGAGGAGACTGAAGCTTATGAATGGTGTGCAACAAGGTGAGTAATGATGATGAGCAGGTGGAAGCGATTAGAATTCCGGGGATGATGAGCGAGACCAGGTGCGCTGAGTTGCGATCGATGGAGTGGTGTCATTGATGATTGAATCCGTGACACATAAATATAATATATAAATTAAATTTACAACATCAACAAAACTAAAAATTAATTTTCCGTAATTACCTTCTTGATTCTCACTGTTTTGTTTGGTATGTAAATAATATTTAGTAATATTATCATAATTTCCCTATTTTCATTTGATGTGTTATTCATTCTAATAATTGTATCAACATATTTTATTAGAATGCCAAGGAAAGAAAGAATAGAAACAAAAAAAATCAAGAAGTAATCATTTTTTTATTTAGTGCCCTTTCTGGTCCCTCCGCCCCTGAGGAGGTCTGTGCCGCCACTGCTATGGAATATGCAAAAACTTTATTCTGTTCTCACAACATGTGCAAACAAAACTGCAATGTTTTAAACTTTTGAAGATGTCTTTATCGCATACCCTGCTTGAACCTTACTAACTGAACAAATGTTACAGCAGGAAGTGGAGAGAAGAAAAAAGAATACTGTTTTACACAAAACTCTTACTGACTTCAAGCACGTGACTTCAGTACCATCTTGGCTGAAGGTGGCGTTGGCAGAACCAGACTAGTGTTGGGCTGAGTGATTGCTGCAGACATCCTGAGACACCAGTAACGTTCTTGGAGGAGAGTCAAGGTCTGATGGCTACCTGGGTGTCCGGATCCCGGAGAAGTATGCACGGACTCCATGAGGGGTATCCGGAGTCGAGATGGAACGAAGATCTTCCCCTCGGGACCCCCGGTGGAGCAGGTTCCGACAAGGTGGCCTCAGCGATGGGGTCGTTGAGATTCCAGAGAATGGGACTCATTATCAGGGTTGAAGGGAGGACTGTTTCGGCGCTTTTCTGAGAGGTTTCCGGTTGGAACATACGAGACAGTGCGTCGGCTTTGAGGTTTTTGGTTCCAGGGCGATAGGTTACCGAGAAGTTGAAACGAGTGAAGAACAATGACCACCGGGCCTGGCGTGGATTCAACCTTTTGGCGTCTCGAAGGTATTCTAGGTTACGATGGTCTGTGATTACTTGGAATGGATGGTTTGCTCCTTCTAGCCAATGTCTCCACTCTTCCAACGCCAGTTTGATGGCCGATAACTCCCGATTGCCTACATCATAGTTTTGTTCCGCCGGTGTTAACTTGCGTGAGAAGAAAGTGCATGGTCGGAGTTGAAGAGGAGTCCCCTGCCGTTGAGACAGTACCGCTCCAACACCGTTGGAAGAGGCGTCGACTTCCTTGACGAATGGCTTATCTGGGTTCGGATGGCAGAGCATGGGGGCTGAACAGAAGGCTTTCTTTAGGTTCTCAAAGGCTGCAGTGGCTTCTGGAGACCAGGTGAGACGTTTGACCTCCTTCCTTACCATGGATATGACAGGAGCACAGGTCTTGCTGTAGTCCTTGATAAAACAACGATAAAAGTTCGCAAAGCCAAGGAATCTCTGTAGTTCTTTCAGAGTCTGAGGTTTGGGCCAGTTGAGGACAGCTTTCACCTCGTTTTGATCCATGGAGATACTCTGTGGTCGAATGACATAACCCAGGAAGTGAATGGTGGTTTGGTGGAATTCGCACTTCTCGAGTTTTAAATATAACTGGTGCTCACGAAGACGGGTCAATACTTGATGTACATGGTTTACGTGCTCCTCAAGACTGGTGGAGTAGATGAGGATGTCGTCTATGTAGATTATGACGAAACGGTTGAGGAATATCTCATTCATAAACCCCTGGAAAACTGACGGTGAGTTGGACAGACCGAAGGGCATGACCCGGTATTCATAGGGGCCTGCAGGGGTAATGAAAGCCGTCTTTCACTCATCTCCCTTGCGTACGCGTACCAGGTTATAGGCGCTCCGTAAGTCTCGCTTCGTGAAGATTACCGCAGATCGTAGTTGTTCGAGAGCAGCAGGTACCAACGGTAGAGGATATCGGTATTTGATTGTAGATGCATTCAGGACCCGGTAGTCAATACACGGACGAAGCCCACTATCCTTCTTTCCGACGAAGAAGAAGCTAGATGCGGCTGGGGACGTAGAGGATTGAATATATCCCTGTCGTAACGCCTCCTCCACATATTCCTCCATGGCCTTATGCTCAGGAATGGACAGGGGATAAACCTTCCCTTTAGGTAGAGTGGCCCCAGGCAGCAACTCAATGGCGCAATCCCAAGGTCGGTGAGGTGGAAGGGTGGTAGATCTTTGTTTACTGAACACGTCCTGAAATGCCTGGTATTCAGAGGGAATATTCGGTACAGAATCAGTGACTGGACTCTCAACAGAGGTGGATCCCAGGAAGACTGGAGTGGGGGGCTTAGATTGATTCTTGTTAATGGCTAGAAGGCAGTTTACTTTACAATGTTTGCTCCATTGACATACCTCACCGGTGGCCCAACAGATGACTGGTGAATGCTGATCAAGCCACGGACGTCCCAGAACGAGGTCTGCTGAGCCTGGTGGAAGGGTTGAACCAGACTAGGGTTGGGCTGAGTGATTGCTGCAGACATCATTGTGGTTAAAAACACTGAATAGTTGTGATATATGACAAGCGCTGAGCGCGTCCGTTTTTGGCTCAGCGCCACCAGCCATAGCGCGAGGGCACAGTTTGAATTTGGCAGTTATGTCACGCGTGAATTGAGTTTGCGGAGAAATGTTCGTCTCGCAGATAAAAAAATATTTAGAGCGAACGAAAATCAATTTTGCATTTAAAATAAGTATTTGGATGTGCGCAGACGTTCTCTTTCGCATGTGCAAAGTTTCACTTTCTTGCTCCTTTCATACCAGCCATAAGCACTCTCTAAGCGCAGACGGTCGCTTCAACACAACCCAGCTTTACAATATGCTATAATTCCAGCCAATCAGAGATGAGGCTACTAAATTCTGGCTTGCTTGACAACCAATCACAAGACTCCCTGCATCACCGACTGTGGAAGAGGAAAAATACATGGTGGAAGATGTTTGTTTATGTTTAATTTGTTTAATGGCTTGAACACTTCAATTTAAGTTCAAATGTCTACCACTCGACGACCACAGTTTATTTTTTAGCTTATTTTTAATCAAAATCAAATCGTACTATTACTGTACATAATGGCATGTCCCAGTGTTTGCTGCACCTCAAGTGGTAGTTCTAACTTCTTTCTGAACTGCAAGTTATGTAATTAACATTAGTGAAATATGAATGTGACCGAGCTGGGGTCTCAAATGTTACACATTTTCAGAAATGAAGATGGACAGACTTTTCCCCTTTTAATGAAATAAGTGTGTAAAAACGGTACATCATTCGCCTGTAGCGTTTAGGCTGATCAAGCTCCTCCAGTGTTGTCTTTCTTATTGCCATCGTACATGATTCAACAAAGAGTTGTAAATCTGGGAAGTATTTCTCAAGTTTTGGTTTTCGCTGGTTAAAGGTATTGTCCAAAAAATTATTAATTTGACTGACAGTATAATAAGGATGCTTTAATTTAAAATTGTGAACATTCTCTGCAGGCCCTCCCTGAGAATTTACAAAAGTAGGATTTTCTGCTATATCAGAAGTGTCGCTATCAGAATCCATCTCACTTCCTTCTATCAACACACCAGCATCGCCCTGAGACAGGCTACATTTACATTACATTTACATTTAGTCATTTAACAGACGCTTTTATCCAAAGCGACTTACATTTGAGGATTAAACCAAGCGAGTCATCGTGGAGAGGCAAAAACAACGCAAGAAGTGCTCAAAATACAAAGTTCAAACATTGCTCAGAGTAGCATAAACCAGACAAGCGAAGATTTCAAGAGAAAGGTTTTTTTTTTTTTTCTATGTTAAGTGCTCACGGAAGAGATGAGTTTTCAGTTGTCTTTTGAAAGCTGTCAGGGATTCTGCATTACGGACGAGGGTGGGTAGGTCATTCCACCAGCATGGAACCGTGAATGAGAATGTTCTGGACAGTGATTTTGTGCCTCGCTGTGAAGGCACCACGATCCGTCGCTCCTTGGCCGATCGTAGGCTTCTGGTAGGGATGTAGACCCGTAGGAGCGAGTGAAAGTAGGAGGGAGCTGAGCCGGTGGACAATCTGTAAGCAAGTGTCAGCACCTTGAACTTGATTCGAGCAGCGAGTGGTAGCCAATGCAGGGAGATGAACAGCGGAGTGACGTGGGCCCTTTTGGGCTCGTTGAATACAAGACGAGCAGCAGCATTCTGGATCAATTGTAAGGGTTTAGTTGCACATGATGGAAGACCAGCTAGAAGAGCATTGCAGTAATCAAGCCTAGAAATAACCAGGGCCTGGACAAGAAGTTGTGTTGCATGCTCAGTTAGGAAAGGCCTGATCTTCCTGATGTTGTGCATTGCAAACCTGCATGATCGAGCTGTCTTTGAAATGTGGTCTGTGAAGGTTAGCTGGTCATCAAAGATTACTCCAAGATTTCTGACTGACCTTGATGGGGTGATTGAGGATGAGTCTAACTGGATAGTGAAGTCGTGCTGTAGAGACGGATTGGCAGGGAGAACGAGAAGCTCAGTCTTTGCCAGATTGAGCTACAGGTGATGTTCCTTCATCCATGCCGAGATGTCCGCCAGACAGCTAGAGATACGTGCAGCTACTGTGGGATCGTCTGGTTGAAATGAGAGGTAGAGCTGGGTGTCATCAGCATAGCAATGGTAAGAGAAACCATGTGCCTGTATGATGGGTCCCAGTGATGTGGTGTAAATGGAGAAGAGGAGCGGTCCAAGGACTGACCCCTGGGGAACCCCTGTGGTCAGTCGATGTACTTTGGATACCTCGCCTCTCCATGCGACCCTGAATGACCTACCTGTGAGATAGGACTCAAACCAGTGGAGGGAAGATCATGTGATGCCCAGTGATGAGAGAGTGGACAGAAGGATCTGATGATTCACAGTGTCGAAGGCAGCAGACAGGTCTAGGAGAATGAGAACTGATGATTTGGAAGCAGCTTTGGCGATCCGCAGGGCTTCTGTGACTGAAAGTAATGCGGTCTCGGTCGAATGCCCTTTCTTGAAGCCAAATTGGTTAACATCCAGCTGGTTATTCAGAGACAGGAAAGATGATACTTGGTTGAAAGCAACTCGTTCAAGTGTTTTTGCAATGAAAGGTAGGAGAGAGACAGGTCTGTAATTCTCTAGAAGTGATGTGTTTAAAGTTGGTTTTTTAAGCAGTGGGGTTACCCGAGCCTGCTTAAATGCTGTAGGAAAAATGCCAGTATGGAGGGATGAGTTGATGAAGTGTGTGAGTGCTGGTAGAAGTGTGGGAGAGATGGCTTGAAGAAGGTGTGAGGGGATGGGGTCTAGAGGGCAGGTGGTAGGATGACTGGAGAGGAGAAGTTTAGATACTTCTTCCTCGGTTAGAGGAGAGAAGGAGGAGAGAAGGTTATTGGCTGTGGGAGAGGTTGGACTAGGTTCCTGTGTGTGTGGAGGAGAGAACTGACTGCTAATGGTTGTTGTTTTGTTAGTGAAGAAGTTAGCAAAATCATCAGCAGTTAGCGAGGAGGTGGGTGGTGGTGGAGGTGGACAGAGGAGAGAGTTGAATGTCTTGAAAAGTGTTCGTGTGTTAGAGGCGGAGTTGATCTTGTTGTGGAAATATGAAGATTTTGCGGCATGAACATCAGCAGAAAAGGAAGAGAGCAGAGATTGGTACATACTCAGGTCAGATGTATCTTTTGATTTGCGCCATTTCCTCTCCATTGCCCTGAGTTTAGTCCGGTGTTCCCGAAGAACCTCAGATAACCAGGGTTTAGAGGGGGTAGCGTGTGCTGGCCTGGAGGAGAGAGGGCAGATAGTGTCTAAAGAAGTTAATGTGGAGCATAAAGTATCCGTTGCGGTATTCACATCTAGAGATGAGAATTGTGAGGGTGAGGGAAGAGAAGATGACACAGCAGAGGAAAGACGGGAGGGAGAAAGTGAGCGCAGGTTTCGTCTGAAGGTAACTGGTAGGGGAGTTGGTGGAGTGTGGATAGTGAGTTGTAGATTGAAAGTAATGAGGAAATGATCTGAAACACGGAGAGGTTTCACCAAAATATTGTCTGTGATGCAGTTGCGTGTGTAGACCAGGTCCAGTTGGTTGCCTGACTTGTGAGTACCTGTGATGATGAGCCGATTGAGATCGAATGAGGCTAGGAGAGAATGATGAATGTCTAGATGAATGTTGAAATCGCCAAAGACTACAAGTGGAGTGCCGTCCTCAGGGAAAGAGGACAGCAGCACATCCAGCTCCTCAACAAAGCTTCCCAGTTGACCTGGGGGGCGATAAATGACTACAATCTCGATCTTAAAGGGAGTTGTAAGTGTAATAGCGTGATATTCAAATGAGTTGTTATTGCATAGAGAGGAGAGAGTTGAGTATTTCCAATTGTTAGAAATGAGAATACCAGTCCCCCCACCCCTACCAGACTGGCGAGGGGTGTGAGAGAAAGAGAAGTTGTTAGAGAGAGCAGCAGGGGTTGCTGAGTCTTCTGGACGGATCCAGGTCTCAGTCAAGCCCAAGATATTAAGAGTTGAAAGAGATGCAAAGGCAGGAATGAAGTCAGCTTTATTGAATGCTGACTGACAATTCCATAGACCCATAGAAAGAGAGAGAGAGGTGTGTGTGTGGATGAGAGAACGGGACGCAGATTAGCAGTATTGCGCAGCCTTCTGTGCGTGATGAGAGTGCGTTGTCGAGAGACATCAGGAATGTATTGAAAGCACATGTTGATTAAGGGAAATAGAGTACAAGTAGGAAAGGAAAGGGAGAAGAAGATACTTAAGTGCGTAGCTGGTGTCGTTGCTCGGTGGAGTCGCACAGGTAGAGTCGATGGTCTAAATCCCGATGCCTGCGAATCGACCAACTCTCCGCCAGGCATCACGAGCTCAGCCCGCTCTACTGGTCGCTCCGGTTCACCGCTCGCGCCGGCGGGATCTGCGTCAGCGCGCTCTACTTAAGCCCGCACTGTGCTGTCATTTACACTTTCAACGGTATTCACGGAAGAATGTGTCAAATCTTCAACGTGCTCGTTCGTTATAGGCTCGTTAGCACCTTCTCCATCTTCAGAGAGAGAAGGCGCTTCAATTACCTGATCGAGTCTGTCACTGGCACCTTCATTATTTACTGGAGCAGAAGGCAATTGTTCCGTAGAATGATTACGCTCATTCACATTAGGGTTAGCCCCATCATTCATTGAACATACCAGTTTTGTATGACCGTACTTCCCACAAGTAAAACACCTCATTGATTCAGTTCTGATATAAATGGTATAATCTTTACCCAGCACAGTGGTTTTCGCTGATGTATTCAAGGATTTAAATTCCGAATTCAGGATCATGAAAGTCTGACGTCTAAATGACATCACATGTTTGAGTTCTGGATTTTTTATTCCTAAAGGAATCATTTTAATCGGCCCCACCAGTTTACCATAGCGTCCTAACAAACGCTCGAGTGCATCTTTCGAAATGAATGGGGGGACATTCGAAAGGATAACTTTCTTGGAAGGACTCGACAACGGCAAAACTGATGAAAAAGTATCTCTAACGGATAAACCAAATTCAACTAAATGCTGAACCAAAGAGACTTCTTTCAAAAAGACAACAACAGCCTTGTTCATCCTTGATGCAGACACAATATTACAAGCACCAATTTCGCTGCTGATCGCAACTAGACAATTCTCAACTGTAATGGACTCATCAGGTAGACATTTGCACCCGTGTTGAGCGGTTAAAGAAACACAACCATCTGAGGCTATGTTTACACGGAAACGATCTGAAGATAAAACGCAAAAGTGGCGTTGCGTTATCACTTTTTATTCTGCGTTTAGACGAGCGTTATCGGGGGGAAATCCGCGTGCATATGATGACGCAAAAGTGTGTGAAATTCGATGTAGTATGCACTCCAGGTGGCTAGGTGGCAATGTGAAGCACTGCGACACAACAACACCAATATCTGAGAATATTTTGTACAACTGCTGAAAAGACTCTTGTATGTTTATCAGAGCTGCTATGGCAACTTGAAGGTCCGACGTATGGAAATAATCCAACATATTAGGGTTATTTTCCTGTAATGGCGCATGCCTGTGACCTAAACACGTACGCGACGAGAGCCACAGTGAGCAGATTTGCGTTTTTACTGTTTAGATGGGAACGCGACAGCGGATTGTTTTTAAGATTTCCACTCTGGAGGGTGGTTTCACTTTTTTGCGTTTTTAAGCCTCCAAAACGCCGTCACTGTGTAAACGAAAGGCACATCCGATAAAATATTTTTACGTTTTCACCCAGAATCGTTCTCGTGTAAACAGGGCCTGAATTTGTCCCCATTTTCCACCCTTAGGTGAAAAACCCTGCGACAATTAAATGAACACTTGACCAAAATATCTAAACTAAATAAAGAGAAAAGGAAAAAAGTAACAACTCACTCAAACACGCTGCACTCGTTCAGACGCTCACACACTCCTCAGACGCCCGCACATGCGCACACGCGCAGAGAGAGAGAGAGAGAGAGAGAGAGAGAGAGAGAGAGAGAGAGAGAGAGAGAGAGAGAGAGAGAGAGAGCATGCGTCCTAGATTTAAAGTAGCTCCCGTCAGGTGACACCAATTAACCGGTTGATTGCAGGTGATATACCAGGGAAACTGCAATGACATACAGATTAGTATGGTAGTTTGCACAAAATCTGTTCCACACTCCAGTCCGGTAGGTGGCGGTAATGCTCCTAAATGCTGGTTGCCAACCGGCAATCAAATCAAAGAAGAAGAAGAAGAAGCAGCATTCAGATTAGAACACTCACACATAACAGCCCAGAATTGTGACCGAAATCTAACCCCTTAGAACCGGACCCCTGCAGTTGGACAGAGGTAGAATTTTCTGGAGAGAGGGAGAAAGAGAAATAAAATTTTATTTATTTTTTGCTAATAGCAAAAACAACAACTATGTAAATGGGGGAGTATAAACTCAGATTACTTTGGTACAAGTGTATGTTAGATTATGAAACAGGTATACAAACCTTTTTTCTCCAACTACTCTCCCAACATCACTCAAGGAGAAATATAGGGATCCATCTTCGCAGGCAGAAGTCAAAAAAAGACAATTTAATAAAAGCAAACAAAAATTAAACTCACCATGCCATACTAACTGGTGATAAAGAACTACCAAAACACTAATTTTAATCAAACCCATTCTATAACACAAACTGAACCACGAAGACAGCCAATCCAACTACACAAACTAAAGTTTCAAACCAACCAGGTCTTTTAAAGCCAAACAGAAAACCATTTGTATTCTAACCATAGAATAAACTTAATGTAGTCAAATTAATATTACAATCAATTACCCTATTTGTGCCGTGAACACTCAGTGTTAATTGTTTATTAATTCTAAGAAATGTACATTTCCGGGGCATGGGAAATGTCTTTCTTACTAAGTACTACTAAGAGCAAGTAGTAAAAATCTATGATTAGCGACTCCAGTGTATGAGCTTGAGACACAGACAACTTTACGTGTGACATAAACAAGACTTTATTTACTAGACTAAACATTTAAACTACTCTAACATACACATACATACATGCATATAGTTTACCGAGGGAAAGAGAGCTGAAGAAAAATACAGGAAAGCAAGAAGTTATATCATTGTTTCAAATTCAGCAGATCAACAGCCTTGAGCAAACCATCAGTTTAATTCTAACATGCCCTTCTTTAAAAGGGGTAAGGATACTTAATGTTTCAAATAATGAGACTAAGTTTGATACTTGCATGTCTCGCCCATTTGGATTAAACTGTCCTGATGCAATTTGTTGAGGCTCCTGTTGATCTTTGCTGAATGGAAAGACAAGGCCGCAGCCGGGCACAAGCTTGCGGTCCTTAGACAACTTCTCGTTCAGCATCATCTTCACATCAGGATTTCAGAAAGGGACTAAAAGAGTAAGAAAGTAAGAGACGTGATCTTGTGATCAGTGATTTTTAAAGCGTGAAGATGTCACCCTCTGGATGGTTGTGAGCCAATAAGAAGTTGTTCCGTTTGGAGGGAATTTATTTACGACCCTTGTTCAAGCAGGCCTTTGAACAGGCATTTGATTGGGTGTTTAATGAAAGAATCTTCAAGATTCTTATAATACTAATGCGTCACCAGTGTTGGGGAGTAATGGAATACATGTACCGGCGTTACGTATTCAGAATACAAATTATGAGTAACTGTATTACGTTACAGTTACAATTTAAATAGTCGGTATTTAGAATACAGTTACATTGTTGAAATCAATGGATTACATGACGTTACTTCTCTGTTTCACGAGTTTATTCACTCTCTAAATAAATGAAGGCAACTCCATGCATTTCATAGAAGCCCCAATATGAAAACGAAAAAATGTGCGGTTTGCGTGATCGGTCACAATGGAGTCGGAAGAGGAGCAGCGGGAGCTAGAGTTAGAGATGGAGCGGGAACAACAGAGCCAGGGCAAGAATGCGTTTCTATCTTGGAAATTCACACAGCATTTCACATTAAAGAAAGCTAGAGAAGGGAGAACAAATATAACTGTGCAGTGCAACCTCTGCTTGCAAGCAACCATCCTCCTTTCAGCGTCCAAAGACTCCACCTCCAACCTGAAGAAGCATCTTAAAGTTTTTTTTTTTTTTTTTTTAGTTAGCCAGGGGTAGTCGTCTGCTGTAGTTTTACTGGTCACCTTGCTATTTTATAGTTGTATCGGGTAGGCTACTAGGGCTGTAACGATATGCGATATGAAACCGAAATCGCGACACTCAGATCCACGAACCTGTGTCGTGTGTGAGAAGGCAGAATCGCCACACACCCCTTCCAACTCCCAGAGTTATCCTTCCCGTCCAGATCCAATGCTACCACATCTTTAAATTACTATTAGTATTATTTGAAGTTAACATTATAAAATACGTAGACCTACACCATAAAACTAGGTGAGGAATAATTATTTAAAATTGAGCAATTCCAGCGTTATGGACGTGACATTTGCAGTCAAAACTTGAAATATAAATTCTCAGAAAATGCATTTAATACCAATATATTGAAACGTCTGTTTATATATTCATACTCCCTTAATAAAGGAGTCCAGACATTAGGAAAATATCTGTCTACACATGCGTTTTCTATTTAATATGAGGGAAATAAACATGCGTGACACAAAAAATATTTGCCACATTTGCCGAGGAAAAAACAATGTTACGGAAGTGACCACTCTGAAAGCGGCACTAAGAGACTGCTTTAAAACATTCACAAAGACATCAAACAGATGCACAAAGCCTTTCTTTAAAGTGAATTTCGATTTGTATTTATCTTAATTTTAATCAATGTTTCATCAACCAATTGCCTGGATTTAATAAATATGAAGTAAATATAGCAGACAATAGATATCAAGGCACGGAGGCGCCGGCACCTGAACTGGGGCTCGTCTCATAAATGAACAGAAACTTAGTGTATAAGGTAGGCTAGCCTACTTGCCTCCCAGACATGTCTACGGTACTTTTAAACAGAACAATTCATAACGAAAGAAAACAGACTGATCTCTGTTTATGTAGGCTAATCCGTATGAAATGTGCCTTTCTCTCCGGCGCGTTCACTAGGCTGCTGCGAGGATCACGAGTCAGCATCGTCAACTTCATCTTTGCAGCCGACACTAACATATTCAATCATTACTTCTGCTGGTTCTTTGAGACAGCTTTTAGGTGCTTTAATGGCAGCGTCACCCTTACATGTTACATGAACGCGTCACCACCGCATCACCGCACCGGTGACCGCAACATACACTATAGTCTTTGTTCTTCTATAGCAAATTATAATATATTGCACTTTCAGGGAGACATGGGCCTAACACATTCAGCCAGTTGGAACAGAAAAACACACCAGAATAGGCCTGTTTAGTAAGCAGGATTTGATGGCCGCATTCCTACACTTATAAAATGCAATTCAATGTTGAAGTAATCCAAGTATTCAGAATACGTTACTCAAATTGAGTAACGTAACGGAATACGTTACAAATGACATTTTTGGGCATGTATTCTGTATTCTGTAACGAAATACGTTTTGAAAGTATCCTTCCCAACACTGTGCGTCACAAAGTTAGCAAAATGTAATGTAAAAGAACAAATGCGGGACGAAAATTGCAGTTTATAGAGACCAAACATGGTATAGTTGAGGTTACATTGACCGGTTGGTTCTATAATAAAATACATAGTATCAAAGATATAATAGTAGTAAAAGACACTACACAAGACGGTAAATCATTCACACAGTGTCCTGGGACTCATGCTCATTTATAGATCAGTTCATCTATAAATTAATGCAGGAAAGTCTGTTTAAGGTCAGTTTCTGTCTTTCCTATGCCCTAGGTCTTGACCACATGATCACATTTTTCATAAATGAAAAGGTGACATAGCTTTTATAAACATGCTTTACAAAAAAACATTACTGGTGTGCATCTTGAGAAAAAACAGCACTGACATTTTAATATGTTTTCAGTTAAACAACTCACAAATGCATTTTAGTCTGGGGCTAGGTTTAAGATTTGTTTGTAAAACAAGGCAATACTATATTATTCCACATCGACTGATGCAAAATCACCAAATAAAGAGGACAGATCAAGTAAAGTGGTCATTGAAAAAAAAAAGTTTAGTACAAAATATGCATCTAAAATTATATATTTCCTACAGAAACAGTCTTAATTGAAGACACATCTGCCAGACAAACAGCCAACTTCCTACTATAGCTACAGGTAATTGTTTATCAGTGAAGGGGGGCTCAGAAATGTTTGATGATCTGTCACACAGTGAAACAACTTAATTAACACATGAATCTCAGACTTCGCATGGATCATTATCATTTAAATGTGATTTTTTTGTGACTGACAGTCACAAAAACACCCTTCAGCCTTGTTTCATTGATGAAAAGAAATGCATTTAAAGTAATATCATGGGAGTAAACTAGATTCATGTTGGGCAAACTAGTTCTTCAAACTGCTTCCACAAGTAAGACTCCTTAATCTTTCACTCATCTATAAATATCTTTTAAAATATCTGCAAAGTTTTGTAGAAAACTTTTTCCTATAATTCAATGTTTAATGTACTTCACAGAAGAACAATTCTCGAGCAAAACCAGACCTCAATAGACAGGCCTCCTGTTTTCCACATGACAATGAAGCCAAAAAACTAATCCAAGTGGCTGTAAAACCTTAACAAATCTAAGTGAAAGCGGTTGACAAACCAAACCATGAAACCCATACGAATTTATTTTGTTACACAGAATTTTGATTCGTGACAAGTTAAATAGACAGGGGCTTAAACAGAACCAGACCTATTAGCATCATCCTGGCTGAAGGTTGCGTTGACAAAACCAGACCCCTCAGCATAGTCTTGGCTGAAGGTGGCGTTGACAGAACCAGACCCCTCAGCATAGTCTTGGCTGAAGGTAGCGTTGACAGAACCAGACCCCTCAGCATAGTCTTGGCTGAAGGTGGCGTTGGCAGAACCAGACCCCTCAGGAGAGTCCTGGCTCAAGGTGGCGTTGGCAGAACCAGACCCCTCAGGAGAGTCCTGGCTGAAGGTGGCATTGACAGAACCAGACCCCTCAGGAGAGTCCTGGCTGAAGGTTGCGTTGACAGAACCAGACCCCTCAGGAGAGTCCTGGGTCAAGGTGGCGTTGGCAGAACCAGACCCCTCAGGAGAGTCCTGGCTGAAGGTGGCATTGACAGAACCAGAACCCTCAGGAGAGTCCTGGCTGAAGGTGGCGTTGACAGTACTAGACCCCTCGGGAGAGTCTTGGCTGAAGGTGGCGTTGACAGAACCAGACCCCTCAGCATCATCCTGGCTGAAGGTAGCGTTGACAGAACCAGACCCCTCAGCATAGTCTTGGCTGAAGGTGGCGTTGGCAGAACCAGACCCCTCAGGAGAGTCCTGGCTCAAGGTGGCGTTGACAGAACTAGACCCATCAGGAAAGTCTTGGCTGAAGGTGGCGTTCACAGAACCAGACCCCTCGGGAGAGTCTTGGCTGAAGGTGGCGTTCACAGAACTGGATGCCTTAATGTCAACCTGGCTAAAAGTGCCCTGAAGTTGGACAAAGGTAGAATTTTCTGGAGAGAGGGAGAAAGAAAAATAAAGTTTTTTTTTTTTTTTGCTGATAGCAAAAACAACAACCATGTAAATGGGTTAGTATAAACTCATATTACTTTAACACAAGAGTATGTTAGACTATGAAACAAAGGTCTACAAACCTTTTTCTCCAACATCACTAAAAGAGAAATCTAAGGATCCATCTTTGACTGCGCAGCTGAATTCTGAGAAACAAATGTGACATTTAAAAAAAAAACAACAGACAGATAAACTTACTAAACACAAACAAAAATTAAACTCACCATGCCATACTTACTGGTGATAAAGAACTACCAAAACAGTAATTTTAATCAAACCCATTCTACGACACAAACTGAGCCACTGAGATAGCAAAATCAACTGCAAAAGCTAAAGTTTTTCAACCAAACATGTCTTTTAAAAGCCAAACGGAAAACCATTTGCACCACCTGGATGACTTGTTAACTGATTATAGAGGCTAATCTGCTAATTAATGAGATCAATAATTATTTAATCACCCAGCATACTAGCTGAAGTTATATCCCATAGAACTTAGGAGCTGTTTACAAAACACCGTTTTCATCTAAAAACGTAAAACTTTTTATGCATTTTGGCCGTTCATTTACCCGACAATGGAGTTTTGGGTGCCTGAAACGTGTTTCAAAGTTCACGTTTTTGAAAACAGTCTACGTGTAAACAACAAAAACAGAATTTGTGACGACGATGACGTCATGCACATGGGCATTACGTGTTCAGTCAATAGTGTTTCATCGCCATCTAGTGGCCTGACAGCAGAATACAGCGTTTTTGCGGATCCGTGTGAACGGGGATCATTTTGACAATGGTGTCGTCTGTACACAGAAAACTCAAAGGAAAAACTTGTCCGTTTTAAGCATATCGTTGTCGTGTAAACGTACCCTAAAGTTTAAATGTTAATCTTTTGTGATTCATTGACCTCCACTGAAAGAAGGCCCAACAACACTAATACTTAGGCCTGGTATCACAGAGAGGGCTTAGATTAAGCCAGGATTAGGCTTTAGTTCAATTAGAAAATTTGAGAAGCTTTTATAAAAATGACTGACAAAAAAACATTACTGGTGTGCATCTTGAGACAAAACAATAGCACTGACATATTTCAATATGCTTTCAGGTAAAACAACTCAAACATGCATTTACTCCAGGGCTTGGCTTGAGATCGGTCTGTGCAACCAGACAATACTATATTCCTCCACGACAACTGGTGAAAAAAAAAATCACCAAATAAAGAGGGCAGAATAAGTAAAGTTGTCTCATTGAAAAAAATGTTTAGTACCAAATATGCTTCTAAAATTATATTTTTTCTTATTTTTTCTCCATAAACAGTCTAACCTAGACTTAAGACACATCTGCCAGACAAACAGCCAACTTCCTACTATAACTACAGATAATTCTATATCAGTGAAGGTGGACTCAGAAACTTGGATTGTCTCTGTCACAGAGTGGAACAACTTAAAATTAAGTTGACTGACAGTTACATTCACAAACAAACCCATCAGCCTTGTTTCATTGATGAGAAGGGTTTAAAGCAATATCATGGGAGTAATCTAGATTCATGTTGGGCAAACTAGTCCTTCAAACTGCTTCCACAAGTAAGACTCCTTAACCATTCACTCATCTATAAATATCTGCAAAATTTTGTAGAAAACTTTTTCCTATCGGTCTATCAATGTGTAATGTACTTCACAGAAGAATAATTCTTGAGCAAAACCAGACCTTAAAAGACAAGCCTCCTGTTATCCACATGACACTAAAGCCAACAAACTAATCCACGTGGCTGTAAAACCTTAACAAATCTAAAAGAAAGGAGTTGACAAACCAAACCATGAAAGCCATCATTTATTTTGTTACACAGAATCTTGATTCATGACAAGTTAAATAGACAGGGACTAAAACCGAACCAGACCTATTAGCATTATCCTAGCTGAAGGTGGTGTTGACAGAACCGGACCCCTCAGCATAGTCTTGGCTGAAGGTTGTATTTAAAGAACCGGACCCCTCAGTATAGTCTTGGCTGAAGGTGGCATTTACAAAACTGGGCCCCTCAGCATAGTCTTGGCTGAAGGTGGCATTTACAAAACTAGACCCCTCAGCATAGTCTTGGCTGAAGGTGGCGTTGTCAGAACCAGACCCCTCAGCATAGTCTTGGCTGAAGGTTGCGTTGACAGAACCAGAACCCTCAGCATCATCCTGGCTGAAGGTGGCGTTGACAGAACCAGACCCCTCAGCATAATCCTGGCTGAAGGTGGCGTTGACAGAACCAGACCCCTCAGCTTCATCCTGGCTGAAGGTGGCATTGACAGAACCAGACCCCTCAGCTTCATCCTGGCTGAAGGTGGCGTTGATAGAACCAGACCCCTCAGCATAGTCCTGGCTGAAGGTGGCATTGACAGAACCAGACCCCTCAGCTTTATCCTGGCTGAAGGTGGCGTTGATAGAACCAGACCCCTCAGCATCATCCTGGCTGAAGGTAGCGTTGGCAGAACCAGAACCCTCAGCATCATCCTGGCTGAAGGTGGCGTTGACAGAACCAGACCCCTCAGCATCATCCTGGCTGAAGGTGGCATTGGCAGAACCAGACCACTCTGCATTGTCCTGGCTGAAGGATGCGTTGACAGAACCAGACCCCTCAGCATAGTCTTGGCTGAAGGTGGCATTGACAGAACCAGACCCCTCAGCATAGTCCTGGCTGAAGGTGGCATTTACAGAACCAGAACCCTCAGCATAGTCTTGGCTGAAGGTGGCATTTACAGAGCCAGAACCCTCAGCATAGTCTTGGTTGAAGGAGGTGTTGGCAGAACCGGACCCCTCAGCATAGTCTTGGCTGAAGGTTGCGTTGACAGAACCAGACCCCTCAGCATAGTCTTGGCTGAAGGTGGCATTGGCAGAACTGGATGCCTTAACGTCAACCTGGCTAAAAGTGCCCTGCAGTTGGACAGAGGTAGAATTTTCTGGAGAGAGGGAGAAAGAAAAGAAAAAACTTTTTTTTTTTTGCTGATAGCAAAAACAACAACCATGTAAATGGGTTAGTATAAACTCATATTACTTTAACACAAGAGTATGTTAGATTATGAAACAAAGGTCTACAAACCTTTTTCTCCAACATCACTCAAGGAGAAATCTAAGGATCCATCTTTGACTGCGCAGCTGAATTCTGAGAAACAAATTTAACATTTAAAAAAACAACAACAGACAAATAAACTTACTAAACACAAACAAAAATTAAACTCACCATGCCATACTAACTGGTGATAAAGAACTACCAAAACAATAATTTTAATCAAACCCATTCTATGACACAAACTGAGCCACTGAGATAGCCAAATCAACTGCAAAAGCTAAAGTTTTTCAACCAAACATGTCTTTTAAAAGCCAAACAGAAAACCATTTGCACCACCTGGATGACTCGTTAACTGATTATAGGGGCTAATCTGCTAATTAATGAGATCAATAATTATTTAATCACCCAGAATACTAGCTGATGTTATATCCCATAGAACTTAGGAGCTGTTTACAAAACACCGTTTTCAACTAAAAACGTAAAACTTTTTATGCATTTTGGCCGTTCATTTACCCGACAACGGATTTTTGGTGCCTGAAACGGGTTTCAAAGTTCACGTTTTTGAAAACAGTCTACGTGTAAACAACAAAAACAGAATTTGTGAAGACGATGACGTCATGCACATGTGCATTACGTGTTCAGTTAATAGTGTTTCATCACCATCTAGTGGCCTGACAGCAGAATACAGCGTTTTTGCGGATCCGTGTGAACAGGGATCATTTTGACAATGGTGTCGTCTGTACACGGAAAACTCAAAGAAAAAACTTGTCTGTTTTAAGCATATCGTTGTTGTGTAAACGTACCCTAAAGTTTAAATGTTAATCTTTTGTGATTCATTGACCTCCACTGAAAGAAGGCCCAACAACACTAATACTTATGGCCTGGTATCACAGAGAGGGCTTAGATTAAGCCAGGATTAGGCTTTAGTTCAATTAGAAAATTTGAGAAGCTTTTATAAACATGACTGACAAAAAAAACATTACTGGTGTACATCTTGAGACAAAACAATAGCACTGACATATTTCAATATGCTTTCAGGTAAAACAACTCAAACATGCATTTACTCCAGGGCTTGACTTGAGATCTGTCTGTGCAACCAGACAATACTATATTATTCCACGACAACTGGTGAAAAAAAAAAAAAATCACCAAATAAAGAGGGCAGAACAAGTAAAGTGGTCTCATTGAAAAAAAATTTTTAGTACCAAATATGCTTCTAAAATTATATATTTTCTTATTTTTTCTCCATAAACAGCCTAACCTAGACTTAAGACATCTGCCAGACAAACAGCCAACTTCCTACTACAGATGATTCTATATCAAACGAATCTACGTGGCTGTAAAACCATAGCAAATCTAAAAGAAAGGAGTTGACGAACCAATCCATGAAAGCCATAATTTATTTTGTTACATAGAATCTTGATTCATGACAAGTTAAATAGACCGGGACTAAAACCGAACCAGACCTATTAGCATTATCCTAGCTGAAGGTGGTGTTGACAGAACCGGACCCCTCAGCATAGTCTTGGCTGAAGGTTGTATTTAAAGAACTGGACCCCTCAGCATAGTCTTGGCTGAAGGTAGCATTTAAAGAACCGGACCCCTCAGCATAGTCTTGGCTGAAGGTGGCATTTACAGAACCAGACCCCTCAGCATAGTCTTGGCTGAAGGTGGCGTTGACAGAACCAGACCCCTCAGCATAGTCCTGGCTGAAGGTGGCATTGACAGAACCAGACCCCTCAGCATAGTCTTGGCTGAAGGTGGCGTTGACAGAACCAGACCCCTCAGCATCATCCTGGCTGAAGGTGACGTTGACAGAACCAGACCCCTCAGCATCATCCTGGCTGAAGGTGGCGTTGACAGAACAAGACCCCTCAGCATCATCCTGGCTGAAGGTGGCGTTGACAGAACCAGACCCCTCAGCATCATCCTGGCTGAAGGTGGCGTTGACAGAACCAGACCCCTCAGCATCTTCCTGGCTGAAGGTGGCGTTGGAAGAACCAGACCCCTCAGCTTCATCCTGGCTGAAGGTAGCGTTGACAGAACCAGACCCCTCAGCATCATCCTGGCTGAAGGTGGCGTTGACAGAACCAGACCCCTCAGCTTCATCCTGGCTCAAGGTGGCGTTGACAGAACCAGACCCCTCACCATCATCCTGGCTGAAGGTGGCGTTGACAGAACCAGACCCCTCAGCATAGTCTTGACTGAAGGTTGCGTTGACAGAACCAAACCCCTCAGCATAGTCTTGACTGAAGGTTGCGTTGACGGAACCAGACCCCTCAGGAAAGTCCTGGCTCAAGGTGGCGTTGACAGAACCAGACCCATCGGGAGAGTCTTGGCTGAAGGTGGCGTTCACAGAACTGGATGCCTTAACGTCAACCTGGCTAAAAGTGCCCTGCAGTTGGACAGATGTAGAATTTTCTGGAGAGAGGGAGAAAGAAAAAAAAAATTTTTTTTTTTTTTTGCTGATAGCAAAAACAACAACCATGTAAATGGGTTAGTATAAACTCATATTACTTTAACACAAGAGTATGTTAGATTATGAAACAAAGGTCTACAAACCTTTTTCTCCAACATCACTCAAGGAGAAATCTAAGGATCCATCTTCGACTGCACAGCTGAATTCTGAGAAACAAATTTAACATTTAAAAAACAACAACAGACAAATAAACTTACTAAACACAAACAAAAATTAAACTCACCATGCCATACTAACTGGTGATAAAGAACTACCAAAACAGTAATTTTAATCAAACCCATTCTATGACACAAACTGAGCCACTGAGATAGCCAAATCAACTGCAAAAGCTAAAGTTTTTCAACCAAACATGTCTTTTAAAAGCCAAACAGAAAACCATTTGCACCACCTGGATGACTCGTTAACTGATTATAGGGGCTAATCTGCTAATTAATGAGATCAATAATTAGTTAATCACCCAGCATACTTGCTGATGTTATATCCCATAGAACTTAGGAGCTGTTTACAAAACACCGTTTTCAACTAAAAACGTAAAACTTTTTATGCATTTTGGCCGTTCATTTACACGACAACGGAGTTTTGGGTGCCTGAAACGTGTTTCAAAGTTCACGTTTTTGAAAACAGTCTACGTGTAAACAACAAAAACAGAATTTGTGAAGACGATGACGTCATGCACATGTGCATTACGTGTTCAGTCAATAGTGTTTCATCGCCATCTAGTGGCCTGACAGCAGAATACAGCGTTTTTGCGGATCCGTGTGAACGGGGATCATTTTGACAATGGTGTCGTCTGTACACAGAAAACTCAAAGGAAAAACTTGTCCGTTTTAAGCATATCGTTGTCGTGTAAACGTACCCTAAAGTTTAAATGTTAATCTTTTGTGATTCATTGACCTCCACTGAAAGAAGGCCCAACAACACTAATACTTAGGCCTGGGGTGCTTCTCAATATCCCTCCTCGTCTCCTCGCTCCTCTGTCCTCCATCCTATGACCCGGAAACCAATCAAGCACAGCCATCTTGAAGGACATCTCAATTCTCTAATTGCACCGCGAGGAGTCGAGGATCGAGGAGTGAGGAGGCTTTCAGAGGAGTTATGAGCAAGGATACACAGGTGTATCCTATGCGGAAGTGTTCTATTGACTAAACGTGACGCACGTATACATTCTCCTCCCCCTTCACATCGGTCACAATAATTTGAATTTGTACTTTACCCTTGCTGTTTATATAAACCACACATCTCACATATTTACAACAGGGTATCTTGCATTATTATTATTCATTATGAATTTCTTAAATAAACAAACTTCAACAACATGAGGGCAGATCCTTTGAGCGCTGCTGATGACGCAGTGAAGTGACGCTCGATTGATCAAGTATTCCAATGTATAAAAAAAGCTTTCATTCGATTACTCCGTCCTCATTTTCTTTCCTTGCATCCTTCCCTCACAACCTACAGGGGTGGAGCTGAGACGCTAGGAAAGGAAGCGAGGAAAGGAAACGAGGATGCACAAATAAGAAATGAGAAGCACCCCTGGTATCACAGAGAGGGCTTAGATTAAGCCAGGATTAGGCTTTAGTTCAATTAGAAAATTTGAGAAGCTTTTATAAACATGACTGACAAAAAAAACATTACTGGTGTGCATCTTGAGACAAAACAATAGCACTGACATATTTCAATATGCTTTCAGGTAAAACAACTCAAACATGCATTTACTCCAGGGCTTGGCTTGAGATCTGTCTGTGCAACCAGACAATACTATATTATTCCACGACAACTGGTGAAAAAAAAAATCACCAAATAAAGAGGGCAGAATAAGTAAAGTTGTCTCATTGAAAAAAAATGTTTAGTACCAAATATGCTTCTAAAATTATATATTTTCTTATTTTTTCTCCATAAACAGTCTAACCTAGACTTAAGACACATCTGCCAGACAAACAGCCAACTTCCTACTATAACTACAGATAATTCTATATCAGTGAAGGTGGACTCAGAAACTTGGATTGTCTCTGTCAGAGAGTGAAACAACTTAAAATTAAGTTGACTGACAGTTACATTCACAAACAAACCCATCAGCCTTGTTTCATGGATGAGAAGGGTTTAAAGCAATATCATGGGAGTAAACTAGATTCATGTTGGGCAAACTAGTCCTTCAAACTGCTTCCACAAGTAAGACTCCTTAACCATTCACTCATCTATAAATATCTGCAAAATTTTGTAGAAAACTTTTTCCTATCTGTCTATCAATGTGCAATGTACTTCACAGAAGAATAATTCTTGAGCAAAACCAGACCTTAAAAGACAAGCCTCCTGTTATCCACATGACACTAAAGCCAACAAACTAATCTACGTGGCTGTAAAACCTTAGCAAACCTAAAAGAAAGGAGTTGACAAACCAAACCATGAAAGCCATCATTTATTGTGTTACACAGAATCTTGATTCATGACAAGTTAAATAGACAGGGACTAAAACCAAACCAGACCTATTAGCATTATCCTAGCTGAAGGTGGTGTTGACAGAACCGGACCCCTCAGCATAGTCTTGGCTGAAGGTTGTATTTAAAGAACCGGACCCCTCAGTATAGTCTTGGCTGAAGGTGGCATTTACAAAACTGGGCCCCTCAGCATAGTCTTGGCTGAAGGTGGCATTTACAAAACTAGACCCCTCAGCATAGTCTTGGCTGAAGGTGGCGTTGTCAGAACCAGACCCCTCAGCATAGTCTTGGCTGAAGGTTGCGTTGACAGAACCAGAACCCTCAGCATCATCCTGGCTGAAGGTGGCGTTGACAGAACCAGACCCCTCAGCATAATCCTGGCTGAAGGTGGCGTTGACAGAACCAGACCCCTCAGCTTCATCCTGGCTGAAGGTGGCATTGACAGAACCAGACCCCTCAGCTTCATCCTGGCTGAAGGTGGCGTTGATAGAACCAGACCCCTCAGCATAGTCCTGGCTGAAGGTGGCATTGACAGAACCAGACCCCTCAGCTTCATCCTGGCTGAAGGTGGCGTTGATAGAACCAGACCCCTCAGCATCATCCTGGCTGAAGGTAGCGTTGGCAGAACCAGAACCCTCAGCATCATCCTGGCTGAAGGTGGCGTTGACAGAACCAGACCCCTCAGCATCATCCTGGCTGAAGGTGGCGTTGGCAGAACCAGACCACTCTGCATTGTCCTGGCTGAAGGATGCGTTGACAGAACCAGACCCCTCAGCATAGTCTTGGCTGAAGGTGGCATTGACAGAACCAGACCCCTCAGCATAGTCCTGGCTGAAGGTGGCATTTACAGAACCAGAACCCTCAGCATAGTCTTGGCTGAAGGTGGCATTTACAGAGCCAGAACCCTCAGCATAGTCTTGGTTGAAGGAGGTGTTGGCAGAACCGGACCCCTCAGCATAGTCTTGGCTGAAGGTTGCGTTGACAGAACCAGACCCCTCAGCATAGTCTTGGCTGAAGGTGGCATTGGCAGAACTGGATGCCTTAACGTCAACCTGGCTAAAAGTGCCCTGCAGTTGGACAGAGGTAGAATTTTCTGGAGAGAGGAAGAAAAGAAAAAACTTTTTTTTTTTTGCTGATAGCAAAAACAACAACCATGTAAATGGGTTAGTATAAACTCATATTACTTTAACACAAGAGTATGTTAGATTATGAAACAAAGGTCTACAAACCTTTTTCTCCAACATCACTCAAGGAGAAATCTAAGGATCCATCTTTGACTGCGCAGCTGAATTCTGAGAAACAAATTTAACATTTAAAAAAACAACAACAGACAAATAAACTTACTAAACACAAACAAAAATTAAACTCACCATGCCATACTAACTGGTGATAAAGAACTACCAAAACAATAATTTTAATCAAACCCATTCTATGACACAAACTGAGCCACTGAGATAGCCAAATCAACTGCAAAAGCTAAAGTTTTTCAACCAAACATGTCTTTTAAAAGCCAAACAGAAAACCATTTGCACCACCTGGATGACTCGTTAACTGATTATAGGGGCTAATCTGCTAATTAATGAGATCAATAATTATTTAATCACCCAGAATACTATCTGATGTTATATCCCATAGAACTTAGGAGCTGTTTACAAAACACCGTTTTCAACTAAAAACGTAAAACTTTTTATGCATTTTGGCCGTTCATTTACCCGACAACGGATTTTTGGTGCCTGAAACGAGTTTCAAAGTTCACGTTTTTGAAAACAGTCTACGTGTAAACAACAAAAACAGAATTTGTGAAGACGATGACGTCATGCACATGTGCATTACGTGTTCAGTTAATAGTGTTTCATCACCATCTAGTGGCCTGACAGCAGAATACAGCGTTTTTGCGGATCCGTGTGAACAGGGATCATTTTGACAATGGTGTCGTCTGTACACGGAAAACTCAAAGAAAAAACTTGTCTGTTTTAAGCATATCGTTGTTGTGTAAACGTACCCTAAAGTTTAAATGTTAATCTTTTGTGATTCATTGACCTCCACTGAAAGAAGGCCCAACAACACTAATACTTATGGCCTGGTATCACAGAGAGGGCTTAGATTAAGCCAGGATTAGGCTTTAGTTCAATTAGAAAATTTGAGAAGCTTTTATAAACATGACTGACAAAAAAAACATTACTGGTGTACATCTTGAGACAAAACAATAGCACTGACATATTTCAATATGCTTTCAGGTAAAACAACTCAAACATGCATTTACTCCAGGGCTTGACTTGAGATCTGTCTGTGCAACCAGACAATACTATATTATTCCACGACAACTGGTGAAAAAAAAAAAATCACCAAATAAAGAGGGCAGAACAAGTAAAGTGGTCTCATTGAAAAAAAATTTTTAGTACCAAATATGCTTCTAAAATTATATATTTTCTTATTTTTTCTCCATAAACAGCCTAACCTAGACTTAAGACATCTGCCAGACAAACAGCCAATTTCCTACTACAGATGATTCTATATCAAACGAATCTACGTGGCTGTAAAACCATAGCAAATCTAAAAGAAAGGAGTTGACAAACCAATCCATGAAAGCCATAATTTATTTTGTTACATAGAATCTTGATTCATGACAAGTTAAATAGACAGGGACTAAAACCGAACCAGACCTATTAGCATTATCCTAGCTGAAGGTGGTGTTGACAGAACCGGACCCCTCAGCATAGTCTTGGCTGAAGGTTGTATTTAAAGAACTGGACCCTTCAGCATAGTCTTGGCTGAAGGTAGCATTTAAAGAACCGGACCCCTCAGCATAGTCTTGGCTGAAGGTGGCATTTACAGAACCAGACCCCTCAGCATAGTCTTGGCTGAAGGTGGCGTTGACAGAACCAGACCCCTCAGCATAGTCCTGGCTGAAGGTGGCATTGACAGAACCAGACCCCTCAGCATAGTCTTGGCTGAAGGTGGCGTTGACAGAACCAGACCCCTCAGCATCATCCTGGCTGAAGGTGACGTTGACAGAACCAGACCCCTCAGCATCATCCTGGCTGAAGGTGGCGTTGACAGAACAAGACCCCTCAGCATCATCCTGGCTGAAGGTGGCGTTGACAGAACCAGACCCCTCAGCATCATCCTGGCTGAAGGTGGCGTTGACAGAACCAGACCCCTCAGCATCTTCCTGGCTGAAGGTGGCGTTGGAAGAACCAGACCCCTCAGCTTCATCCTGGCTGAAGGTAGCGTTGACAGAACCAGACCCCTCAGCATCATCCTGGCTGAAGGTGGCGTTGACAGAACCAGACCCCTCAGCTTCATCCTGGCTCAAGGTGGCGTTGACAGAACCAGACCCCTCACCATCATCCTGGCTGAAGGTGGCGTTGACAGAACCAGACCCCTCAGCATAGTCTTGACTGAAGGTTGCGTTGACAGAACCAAACCCCTCAGCATAGTCTTGACTGAAGGTTGCGTTGACGGAACCAGACCCCTCAGGAAAGTCCTGGCTCAAGGTGGCGTTGACAGAACTAGACCCCTCAGGAGAGTCTTGGCTGAAGGTGGCGTTCACAGAACCAGACCCATCGGGAGAGTCTTGGCTGAAGGTGGCGTTCACAGAACTGGATGCCTTAACGTCAA
This sequence comes from Siphateles boraxobius, assembly GCF_051911475.1. Classification (NCBI taxonomy): domain Eukaryota; kingdom Metazoa; phylum Chordata; class Actinopteri; order Cypriniformes; family Leuciscidae; genus Siphateles; species Siphateles boraxobius. The sequence goes on from NW_027508756.1 coordinate 157,131, forward strand.
CCTGGCTAAAAGTGCCCTGCAGTTGGACAGATGTAGAATTTTCTGGAGAGAGGGAGAAAGAAAAAAAAAAAAATTTTTTTTTTTGTTGATAGCAAAAACAACAACCATGTAAATGGGTTAGTATAAACTCATATTACTTTAACACAAGAGTATGTTAGATTATGAAACAAAGGTCTACAAACCTTTTTCTCCAACATCACTCAAGGAGAAATCTAAGGATCCATCTTCGACTGCACAGCTGAATTCTGAGAAACAAATTTAACATTTAAAAAACAACAACAGACAAATAAACTTACTAAACACAAACAAAAATTAAACTCACCATGCCATACTAACTGGTGATAAAGAACTACCAAAACAGTAATTTTAATCAAACCCATTCTACGACACAAACTGAGCCACTGAGATAGCCAAATCAACTGCAAAAGCTAAAGTTTTTCAACCAAACATGTCTTTTAAAAGCCAAACAGAAAACCATTTGCACCACCTGGATGACTCGTTAACTGATTATAGGGGCTAATCTGCTAATTAATGAGATCAATAATTATTTAATCACCCAGCATACTAGCTGATGTTATATCCCATAGAACTTAGGAGCTGTTTACAAAACACCGTTTTCAACTAAAAACGTAAAACTTTTTATGCATTTTGGCCGTTCATTTACACGACAACGGAGTTTTGGGTGCCTGAAACGGGTTTCAAAGTTCACGTTTTTGAAAACAGTCTACGTGTTAACAACAAAAACAGAATTTGTGAAGACGATGACGTCATGCACATGTGCATTACGTGTTCAGTCAATAGTGTTTCATCGCCATCTAGTGGCCTGACAGCAGAATACAGCGTTTTTACGGATCCGTGTGAACGGGGATCATTTTGACAATGGTGTCGTCTGTACACAGAAAACTCAAAGGAACAACTTGTCCGTTTTAAGCATATCGTTGTCGTGTAAACGTACCCTAAAGTTTAAATGTTAATCTTTTGTGATTCATTGACCTCCACTGAAAGAAGGCCCAACAACACTAATACTTAGGCCTGGTATCACAGAGAGGGCTTAGATTAAGCCAGGAATAGGCTTTAGTTCAATTAGAAAATTTGAGAAGCTTTTATAAACATGACTGACAAAAAAACATTACTGGTGTGCATCTTGAGACAAAACAATAGCACTGACATATTTCAATATGCTTTCAGGTAAAACAACTCAAACATGCATTTACTCCAGGGCTTGGCTTGAGATCTGTCTGTGCAACCAGACAATACTATATTATTCCACGACAACTGGTGAAAAAAAAAAATCACCAAATAAAGAGGGCAGAATAAGTAAAGTTGTCTCATTGAAAAAAAAATGTTTAGTACCAAATATGCTTCTAAAATTATATATTTTCTTTTTTTTTCTCCATAAACAGTCTAACCTAGACTTAAGACACATCTGCCAGACAAACAGCCAACTTCCTACTATAACTACAGATAATTCTATATCAGTGAAGGTGGACTCAGAAACTTGGATTGTCTCTGTTACAGAGTGAAACAACTTTAAATTAAGTTGACTGACAGTTACATTCACAAACAAACCCATCAGCCTTGTTTCATGGATGAGAAGGGTTTAAAGCAATATCATGGGAGTAAACTAGATTCATGTTGGGCAAACTAGTCCTTCAAACTGCTTCCACAAGTAAGACTCCTTAACCATTCACTCATCTATACATATCTGCAAAATTTTGTAGAAAACTTTTTCCTATCTGTCTATCAATGTGCAATGTACTTCACAGAAGAATAATTCTTGAGCAAAACCAGACCTTAAAAGACAAGCCTCCTGTTATCCACATGACACTAAAGCCAACAAACTAATCTACGTGGCTGTAAAACCTTAGCAAACCTAAAAGAAAGGAGTTGACAAACCAAACCATGAAAGCCATCATTTATTGTGTTACACAGAATCTTGATTCATGACAAGTTAAATAGACAGGGACTAAAACCGAACCAGACCTATTAGCATTATACTAGCTGAAGGTGGTGTTGACAGAACCGGACCCCTCAGCATAGTCTTGGCTGAAGGTTGTATTTAAAGAACCGGACCCCTCAGCATAGTCTTGGCTGAAGGTAGCATTTACAAAACTAGACCCCTCAGCATAGTCTTGGCTGAAGGTGGCGTTGACAGAACCAGACCCCTCAGCATCATCCTGGCTGAAGGTGGCATTGACAGAACCAAACGACTCAGCATCATCCTGGCTGAAGGTTGCGTTGACAGAACCAGAACCCTCAGCATCATCCTGGCTGAAGGTGGCGTTGACAGAACCAGACCCCTCAGCTTCATCCTGGCTGAAGGTGGCATTGACAGAACCAGACCCCTCAGCATCATCCTGGCTGAAGGTTGCGTTGACAGAACCAGATCCCTCAGCATAGTCCTGGCTGAAGGTGGCATTGACAGAACCAGACCCCTCAGCATCATCCTGGCTGAAGGTAGCGTTGGCAGAACCAGAAGCCTCAGCATCATCCTGGCTGAAGGTGGCGTTGACAGAACCAGACCCCTCAGCATCATCCTGGCTGAAGGTGGCGTTGACAGAACCAGACCCCTCAGCATCATCCTGGCTGAAGGTAGCGTTGACAGAACCAGACCCCTCAGCATAGTCCTGGCTGAAGGTGGCATTGACAGAACCAGACCCCTCAGCATAATCCTGGCTGAAGGTGGCATTGACAGAACCAGACCCCTCAGCTTCATCCTGGCTGAAGGTGGCGTTGACAGAACCAGACCCCTCAGCATAATCCTGGCTGAAGGTGGCATTGACAGAACCAGACCCCTCAGCATCATCCTGGCTGAAGGTGGCGTTGACAGAACCAGACCCCTCAGCATCATCCTGGCTGAAGGTGGCGTTGACAGAACCAGACCCCTCAGCATCATCCTGGCTGAAGGTGGCGTTGACAGAACCGGACCCCTCAGCATAGTCCTGGCTGAAGGTGGCATTTACAGAACCAAAACCCTCAGCATAGTCTTGGCTGAAGGTGGCATTTACAGAACCAGAACCCTGTAGAAGATTTTATTATTTAGAAAACAAGTAATTTTGCTATATATTTGGACACAATTATTTCTTCTGTCTGTGACTTTGGATTTCCTCTGTGTATGTGAAAGACCTTGAATGGAATGTCGTTTGCTGCAGAAAATTCTATTCTGAGAAGTCACATGGTAAAATACCTTTACCCAAAACTATCTATAGGGTGTGTTACCTTCTTTGGAAGAAGATGTATGTATATAACTCTGAACCAAAATATACTTGGGAGCGCACTGGAAGGCCAGAGGGCCAGTGGGCCGCAGGGCCAGAAAGTTAGAGTGTCGTTCTATGGAACGGAACGGCATTCGAAAATAAAGTCTAATTATTTCTGGCATCAAAGATCTCTGCGAAGTTATTTTTCAGAAAGATTGAAAACCACAACATTTGGCGCCCAACGTGGGGCTTGGGTTTTGAAGCAGAAGGAACCACGAAAGGCGACTCTGGTGACCGACACAGACAACAGTGGCCACTGTACTTTGAGGTGAGCAAATTTTTGCTTTAGAAAAGGTATGTGTTGTCACCAGTGAGCCAGAGTGGTAAGACCTTTTAAAATGCTTCTCCAAGTTTAAAGAACTAAAAATTGAAAAGAGGATCTTTGATTCTAGAAATAAGTGTCTATTGTTGTTGATGATGTCAAGTACTGTGTTATAGCGCGGCGGAGCTCCCGTTAGTGTTTGCCAGTGTTTATATAATCTGATGCAGATTGTATGAATATTGGTACTGCTGATGTGCCGCTAAAGGTTTTGTCGTACGTATGTAAGAATCTGTGTTTGCTAAATCAAGAGGGCCTGGATGGATGATTAGCAAGAGTTTGAGTTTATTGGTAAAGGTTACCAATTTATTGTAGATTGTGATGATATTGGGTATCATTAAGTATACTGGTAAAGGTTACCAACTTATTGTAGATTTTGATGATATTGGGTATCATTAAGTATACTGGTAAAGGTTACCAGAACTCTGTGTTACTTATTAAAGCTCTTTCTGATTCTGATTCTGATTCTGATTATTAAGAGGGCCTTGAGGATAATAAGTTAATTGCATGTGCACAGATTAGGTTTGGTTTATTGTTACCGCCTTGTTATAGGTTAACAAGGGACTGGGTAAGGTTTATGTGGATTTCGCCAAGAGGGCCTGGAAGGATGGTGAATATTGCACAGATAAGTTTAGCTTTTGATTACCGCCTTGTTATAGGTTAACAAGGGACTGTACGGAAAAGCTATGTAGTATATGACTCTGTTGTGTCGGAGGAAGTGAATGGCAGAGGTCTTCTAGTTTAAAGTTATTGTATTGTCAATGTGTTGTGTGAGTAGAGTGAATGTGGGATCCTGTGTGTCTGCTTGACTGTGACTGTGGTTAAAAATAGGTGACAAGGAATGTGTGAATGTGCTTGAGAGACAAGTAATGTATAAATGAGTATTAAAAGTAAAGGAAATAGTAAAAGAAAACAATTGTTTCAAGATATTAGTCTTGCAGATTATTGTAGTATGAAATAAGTTAAAGTTATAAAATATATATTTAATTAATAAATGGACTGATATATATTAATGGATAAATAAATAAAAATGCATGTGCTTAATGTATTATATCTTATATCTGAAGACGTCTAAAATTTGTATCTCATTATCCCTGAAGACAAAGTGAGAAAAATGATTCTATTGTAGATAATTAAGTTTGTGCTAAGGAAAAAATAACTTGTGCAGTGTGCTAAAAGTGAACAAGATTGGGTGACCAAGTTTCAACAGTCATAAATAATTTACAGCAATCTTAGAATTGTAGTAAATGTGAATTGTTGGAAATGGGTGAGGAAAAGTTTATTCACCATGTTAGATTATTTTGAGCACAGCATGCAAATATAGGAGAACGATTGAAGTCTGATTTTATGATAGGGAACATTATTTAATTGTATTATACTCAGAAAATCAAAGTTAGATTATTGCTGATATTGCAATGAAGAAATAGCTTGCTTTTTCCTGCAACGAAGAACTTGCTTTATAAAAACAGAATGGGAGAACTGCTGTTGTCAACCAGTGATTATTATATAGTATAAAAGAACAAGGAAAAAGATGGTTAAAAAGTGGAATTTAGAAAGAAAAAAAAAGCTAATAGCTCAGGAACAAATATTTATAAAGACTAATTTGATCTATGCAGCTCTCTGAGTGTCCAAGTTTCAGATGGCTTCAGTGTCGAATGGAAGAGGTGAAAGGTCAAAGACGACTGCAGAGAGAAGAAGAAGAGTGGGTGAGGGGCGTTCAGCTCCCCTTCTGAAGATGACCACTCTCTGGACAACTCAGCATGGAGAAAGACTGTTTAATGCTGGAAAAGGTGAAACTTTCACTATTTCACTGGAGACTTTTTCCCGAGGACAAGAGGAGAATCCTGAGATGCAAAACTGTGTCAAAATCTATCAAAAGCCCAAACTGAGAAGAGGCAGAGAAACAACAGAGCCTATATTCCAGTCTACAAGCCTTTGAGTGACAGGCTGACGACACATGCAGAGCGACAGCTAAGAAGCTTCAACAGACTGATAATCTAAAAACAGAAGAACTGACCGACATCCTTCCCTTACGGGCAACACAGGTGTGGCAACTCCGATTATCACTCTAGAGACTGCTTCAAATTTAGTTATTATATTAACTTTATTCATTCTGATTATTCACTGGTCTCATAAGCAATTCTTTATATTCTCTGCTAAACTAACCCTCTTTGCTTTTCCAGTAGGTTCAAGTCCAGCCATATAAAAAAGAAAGAGAATACACTGAAAGAGAGAAGTGGGTGCTCAACTCACCAAATAGTTCAAACTGAGGCTGGATTTGGTATAGTGAGGGCTATTATATTAAACAATTATAGGGCTAAAAGCATGAAAAATTATTCTGTAGCAAAGAAAAAGATAGGGAAAAATTGTCAAAGAATTATTATTATCGTTTACAAAACAATGATACTGGTCACTCCATTTTGTTTTGACAAGTTTTTAGAGATATAGATTGGAGAAAAAATTACTCCAAAAGTCCAAAATTATGAAATCGCAAAAAATGCTGTCAGAACTGGGATAATGAGATGGAAATGTTGTTGGCCATGGATCCAAGATTATGCAGAGATCTCCGATTTCTTAAAGCAGCTCATGAGCAAAAAACAAAAAAGAATGGGAAAAATCAGAAAAACAAATGACAAAATGTATTTGAAAAATTACAATGGCAGGCTTATTATTCTAAAATACTTAGTCTATTAGAATTTGTAAAAATAAAAAAATAAAAGGATTATAACGGATGGTGTTAAACTAAACCTTATGGTCATTGACACTTCTCAGTAGTGTTTGACATAGCTGTGTTGACCTGATCAGACCTTGTGGCTAAAATTATAGGATGCCACATTTAGAGCACAACCTGTAAGAGTGTATGCTGGCCAGTGTGTGTGTGTGTGAGAGACACTGAGTCTGAATGAGTGAGAGATGGTGTCTGAAGAGACACTAAGGCAAATCAATTATTTTGCCAATACAGCTGTATTTAAAATGTAACATGTGGGCCCACAGAGCAAATACTGCCCAACATAATAATGACCATGGATGGATTTGGTTAAATTTCCTGGTCAGGAACTGAAGTAACAATATGAAAAAACAAAGAATGAAAAGAGAAAATAAAAAGAGAAAAAACAGTCCCACATTTGCGCAGCGCATAACATATCTGCCTTTCTTTGCAGCATATCATGATGGAGCTGATCTTTGTCAAAAGTATGAAATATTGTCTTGTAACTTTTGTCAAAGTGGGTTGAGTATTGTCCAAGATGCCTAATAAATAATGTGCTAATAGTGGAACTCAAGACAAAGAGATAACTGAGTTGAATTGACTAATTATAAGAGTACATTGGAAATTTGTTGTGAGAAAAATGCAAAAAGTTGCAAATAATGATCAAAAGTCAAATTTATGAAAAACAAATGAGAATATATGGATTAAAGCACTGCTGTTAATGAAGGCAGAAAGGACACCACTCAGCCCACATGACCTTTCTACAGGTAACAGCGAGAAGTACAATGGGACAGATGAGCAGATGATTGAAATCACATGTTGTTTTCACTAACAAAAATAATGAAGCTTTAATTTACAGATAGCAGCAGCTCAATTCCAGGAAAGATTCTGGAACAAGTCTAACAACCAGTAACTGTGCTTTGTAATTTCAGAAGAAGTGATCAACAGACTGACATTTGAGTCCATGTCTCTCAACTTAAAATACACCAACTGACTTCAGCAACCCCCCACAACTGAAGTGAGGGATCAAGGACATGCTGACAATGAGAGAAAGAGTCCATTGCAACGAACGACTCAAGAGTCACCCTGGTGAAAGATGTAAAGATGACTAGATGGCTAACAGAGTGATCAAATCATGAATGGAAAAAGAAGACAAACTTGACCAGAAACACAGGAATGAGAGGAACTGTGCAAAGAAAAGAGAATCAACAGAGATGAGTACAAGCTCAAACAATAGTCAACTTCAACCAACTTTCCTATGATTGGATGCTCAGCCCTTGAATAGATTCAGTAGCAACTTAATAATAACCCCACCATAACAAAAATGATTGAATCGAAAAATATATTACACAACATAGAAAACAATGATAATGACTAATTAAGAAAAGAAACTAAAATAATGTTAACAATTAATATAGCATAATGGGAATTAAGACAATTCATGAAGGAAAAAATTAGAACTAAAAATAACTTTTAAATAAATCTTAATGGGTACTCAGATGCAATTGGGCAATACAAAGGTATAAAAAATTAATTTAAGGCTACAGTTGAAATTAAAGCAAGTATTAACAAATATTAAATTTTAATTTTAATTGATAAGAATACAATTTTCAAAATGCAATTGATTAGTTAAAATGATATCAAGTAGTGCTCGATAGAAAGTTTATAGACTTAGAGGAAGTTATTGAAATCCAATAACTAACAGGCCCTTGTGAACAATCTAAACGGCACCAGAGGGGGGTCGAGAATAGATATTTGGCATTCACATGAAGGACAGATTATTGAACCAATGAAGATTTTTGAATATTCTCAATCCAGATGCGCAATGGTTTTAAACCAGTGCGCAAAGGGGGGAGTAAGATAAGGAAATTAAAAATTAAAATGAATATAAAATTATAGGCATTTTAAATTAAAAGGCATTTTTGAAAAGTTTTGTGAAATTTGTGCAAAAACGAAGTTAAGAAAAGAACAGCGACAAAAATAGGCCATATGTCAGTATATCAGAAGAACTATTAAAACACTTGGTGATGGACCATGTGGACATGATATAGATGGGTAAAAGCAATGAAATCAACAGAGGAGGGCAGGAACAGAAATTAAATCTCTGACAGAGAAGTAATCCTTAGATTGGAAGTCTATCAGAAATAAAGTCATATTATATGTCAACTAAACAGAAGTATTGAAGATTAAAAATAAGTTGCATACGAACAGAAAGAAGTTTTAATAATAATTAAGATATAATGCTAATGGTTTAAAAGGTTGATAGAAAAACTTTTAGATTGTTAGATATAAAGAAAAGGAAATGTACATATAAGGAATATGTAAGAGTGCAAAAAGTTGTTCTTTAGAGTTATTTTTCTAATTGTCTAATGAGTTTATTGAATGACTTTTATGAGATAAATGTAACATTGCTCTGAAGCTTTCTTAGAGTGATTACATGAGACATTAGTTTATTCATGATAGATTATTTAGAAATTAGTAGAAACGGAGAAATGTATTCAGTTTAGTCTTGAACTGAGGAGCTACAATGAGAATGAGAAGCAATACACGAGATTAAAAAGGTCAAAATGGAATTTATTGTTTAAATTTGGTAATAAAATAGACAGTAATTGAAATGTATTGCAATTTTATTGGATAGGTGTAAAGTGTTCTGTTCACTAAAATTGACTGACTAAAAGATGGATTCTTCGAATTTAAGAATTGATATTCTCTCATAAGAAGTGATAAAAATGAGAGAGTTATGTTTACCCAGCCATATTCTGAATTAATAGTCATATGGATCAAGTAGAACAAAAATGCATAATGAATCAATTAGACTACTATAATAAGCATATATTTATTATAATGCTTTGTCTGCATTAGGAGAAAAACAATTATGTGAAAAAAGCAGAATGACTTATGTTTGGTGATCAGTGTTGCACTTTTACTAAATTCAATTCAATTCAATTCAAATTTATTTGTATAGCGCTTTTCACAATACACATTGTCTCAAAGCAGCTTTACAGAAATTGCATTTCGGAAATGTACATAGAAAAATACAGTTAGTTAATCAAGTATTAATTTATGGCATAACATATCGCCGGCTTTGAGTCGTCTCTTCACAGGCGTCGAGTCGTCTCTTCACAGGCGTTGGGGCATCTGAAGTCTCCGTGAGAGGCTGGATACAAACTGGAGCTGACGAACGCTATTTACCTCGGGACTAGCGTCCCGAGATAACAGCAGAAAGGCAGATGGGAAATAATTAGCATAGCTGATGTTCATAATGTTAATGCATTCGAACTGATTCAGCAGTATCAAAGGTTAAGCATTAAGTGAATGCTTGGTTAAAGAGATGCGTCTTTAATCTAGTTTTAAACTGGGACAGCGAGTCTGAGTCTCGTACAATATCAGGAAGGCTATTCCAGAGTTTAGGAGCTAAATGCGAGAACGCCCTCCCTCCTTTAGTGGACTTAGATATCCTAGGAATGACCAGAAGCCTCGAATTTAGTGATCTTAAAGAGCGCGATGGATTGTATGGCGATAGAAGGTCTGTTAAATACACAGGAGCTAAACCATTTAGGGCTTTATAGGTCAGTAGGAATACTTTGTAATTGATACGTAACTTAATAGGTAACCAGTGTAGAGATGATAAAATAGGTGTTATATGATCATATTTTCTTGATCTAGTAAGAACTCTAGCAGCTGCATTTTGCACTAACTGTAGCTTGTTTATTGAGGATGCAGGACAGCCAGCTAATAAAGCATTACAGTAATCTAGTCTCGAGGTCATGAATGCATGAACTAACTTTTCTGCATCAGAAACAGATAGCATGTTGCGTAGCTTAGCAATGTTTCTAAGGTGGAAAAAGGCTGTTCTTGTAATATATGAAATATGATTTTCGAAAGTCAAGTTGCGGTCCAGTATAACACCCAGGTCTTTTACTGTAGTGGATAAAGTAACAGGACATCCTTCTAAATTAAAGTTGTATTGTAAGGGATTTTGTGGGTAGTTTTTTGGACCAATAAGTAATACCTCCGTTTTATCTGAATTTAATAGCAGGAAATTACACGTCATCCAGCATTTTATATCATTTAGACACTCTGTCAATTTAGATAAGTTAGTGTTTTCATCTGGTCGTGATGAGATATATAATTGAGTGTCATCAGCATAACAGTGGAAATTAATTCCATGTTTTCTTATAATATTACCAAGTGGCAGCATATATATTGAGAATAGCAGAGGGCCTAACACCGATCCTTGCGGTACTCCATAGTCTACTGACGTTATCTTTGATTTTTCCCCATTTAGACAGACAAAATGGTAACGGTCTGATAAGTAAGATCTAAACCAGCTTAATGCCTGTCCCTGAACACCAGTGTAGTTTTGTAGTCGATCCAGGAGTATTTTATGATCGATAGTGTCGAACGCAGCGCTTAGATCGAGTAGAACTAGTATTGAGATACAGCCTTGGTCAGAAGCTAAAAGTAAATCATTTGTAATTTTAACTAGCGCAGTTTCTGTGCTATGATGCGGTCTGAATCCCGACTGGAATTTTTCATAGATATCATTTTCTTGTAAGAAAGAGCACAATTGAGCGGACACAATTTTTTCTAGTATTTTAGACATAAATGGAAGATTTGAGATGGGTCTGTAATTTGCTAAGTTATTTGGATCTAATTGCGGTTTCTTAATGAGAGGTTTTATTACTGCCAGCTTGAATATTTTTGGAACATGACCTAAAAATAAAGACGAGTTAATAATATTAAGAAGAGGCTCTTCGACTACAGGTAACACTTCTCTCAGTAGTTTAGTGGGTATTGGATCTAATAAACATGTTGTTGGTTTAGATGCAATGATAAGTTTATTTAGCTCTTCCTGTCCTATAGTTGTAAAGCGGTGTAGTTGTTCTTGAGGGGCCATAATTGAGGCTGAATCATAAGACATCATAGAGGATTGTATATTTACAATTGTGTTTCGGATGCTTTCTATTTTCTCATTGAAGTAATTCATAAAATCATTACTACTATATTGTAATGGAATATTTTGCTCTGGTGATGTTTGTTTATTTGTTAGTCTAGCCACGGTGTTGAATAAAAACCTTGGATTATTTTGGTTATTTTCTATTAGTTTGCGGAGATGCTCAGCTCTTGCTGCTTTTAGAGCCTTTTTATAACGTGACATACTGTCTTTCCACGCGATTCTAAAGACCTCTAAATTAGTTTGTTTCCATTTACGCTCTAAGTTACGAGTTTCTCTCTTGATTGCATGCGTAGCACTGTTGTACCATGGTGCTTTAGTTTTCTCTCTTATCTTTTTTAATCTAATTGGTGCAACAATATCTAGTGTACTAGAGAACATGGTGCTCAAACTGCTAGTCATTTCCTCTAGTTCATCTGTTTGTTTGGGTGCACTGCGCAGCTGAGATAGATCAGGTAAGCTATTTGAGAATCTATCTATAGTGGTTGGAAGGATTGTTCTGCCTGGTCGATAACGTTGCGCAACGTGACAAATTTCAGCAGTACGTATTATACAAGTTACCATGTAATGATCAGTGAGATCATCACTTTGCGGTATAATATTTATATCAGTTGGATTGGTTCCATATGATATAATTAAATCTAGTGTATGATTTAGACGATGAGTGGGAGCACTGACGTTTTGCGTGACCCCAAAGGAGTTTAATAGATCTGTAAACGCAGCCCCTAACACATCATTTGTATTATCTACGTGTATGTTAAAGTCTCCAACAATTATTGCTTTATCGACATTGACCAATAGATATGAGAGAAAGTATGCAAACTCTTTTAGGAAGTCAGCATAGGGCCCTGGAGGTCTATATAGGGTAGCCAAGGCTAGAGATAATATGGATTTGTTTCTTGCATCTAAGAGCGTAACATTTAGCACAAGTACTTCAAACGAATTAAACCTGTGACCTGTTTTCTGAGTAACATTAAGAATATCTCTATAGATTATTGCAACACCGCCGCCACGACCGATCAGACGGGGCTCATGCTTATAACAGTATCCTGGTGGAGTAGACTCATTTAGACCGAAATAATCATTTGGTTTAAGCCAGGTTTCAGTAAGGCAAAGTACATCGAAACTATTATCTGTGACCATTTCATTTACAATAACCGCCTTAGGTGTGAGCGATCTAATGTTTAGAAGACCTAGCTTTAGAAATTGTTTTTGTTCACTGATATTTAGATTTTCTGGTTTAATTACAATAAGATTTTTGCTAGATCCTACACTAGATTTATTGTTTGGCCTCACTAAGCGAGGAATAGACACAGTTTCTATATAATGTTCTACACTACTTATATCAATTAAGTTGGGACAGCAAAGACTGTGATTTGGACTTTGACTTACTAGTCATATGGTGTGTAACGTCTTGGAGATGTTGTCCGACAGAACAGCCGCTCCGATTCTGCTGGGGTGCAGGCCATCAGCACGGTAGAGCCTAGGTCGCTCCCAGAACAGATTCCAATTATTTACAAAGAGCAGTTTCTGTTCATTACACCATGACATTAACCATTCATTTAGAGCAAATAATCTACTGAACCTTTCTTGTCCTAGTCGGTACGTGGGAAGCGGTCCAGACACGATGATCGTTGCTTCAGGCGATGTGCTGCGAACCGTCTCGATCAGGCTTCTGTAGTCCTTCTTCAGAACCTCCGTCTGCCGCAGCCTGATGTCGTTCGTCCCGGCGTGTAGGACCACAGCTCCGACGCGCTCGTCACCGTTCAGGATCTCGGGAATCTGTGCAGCGACATCAAGAACACGAGCACCAGGAAAACAGTGAGTGCGCACCTTACGCTTACCTGAGGTAGCACGGACATGACGGACCATGGAAGTGCCGATGATCACGGCGGCGTCACGTTCCGGCTCGCGAAGAGGGGAGAAGCGGTTCCGGGTGGAGATCTCGAAGACCGGGAGGGGGGGGGAAGTCCTTGGTCTGGTCCTGGCTCGTGTCTTCCGCTGTGGGATCACCCAGGGTCCGTGGTGTTGCCTCGGTGCCGGAGTGAATGAAGGCAGAGATGATCGCGTCCTCCTGGGCAGAGAAACGCACGGAGTAGACGAAGTCGGAGTCAAAAAGTTACTAACCACTGACTTGTGAGCATCGGCGCGTGATGTTTCAAGCGTTGATCGCCGATCTCGCAGCTCGGCTTGCTTCACCAGCAGAACGCGGATCCGTTTCTCCACCGACTCCAGCTCCAATCGTACCGAAACCAGCTCGAATGTGTCCTCACCTGCACTCAGAGGTAACGTTAGACACACATCCGATATGTTCGCCATTATAACAGATGAACAGTAAATTAGTAGTGATACTACCAATATCACTACTAATTTAGGACTGAAATGATGGATATAACACGTATCCTTTCAGTCAAACGGGTGTAAAATGAGAGGGTTGATAGGCGCGAGGCCACGCGTGAAATGCTAGCGGGCTAAAGGCTAGTAGCCGAGATTCGGAAAGTTGGATCTAAGTAGCGATATCAAAGCAATCCGATTGTTTTTTATAAGGAATAGTGTCGAGGATAAGTTCACATGATATAAAAATAGAAAGTGCTTGTTTATAAATGAGTGGTAAAGAAGAAAATCAGCGATTAATGAATCAATTCGACGGAGCTCCAAACACAAACAATAATAAATAATATTGCGAAGGGAGGAAAACTTAATAAAAGTTTTGAAAATTAAGGTTTGCTCAATTAGGGATATTGAAAGTGGGTTATTATTCTGTTGTGTACTTTGTATATTAAGATCACTAGTTGGAAAACCACGGTTAAACGAATGAAAATGCGGAAAAAAGATAATGAAAACTAATTTGAGAGGGCAACCAAATTGATATCGACAAACCCTGGATGTTGATTCCAGTAAATGAGGAATTGAGGACGAAGAAGATGATTGATGAGCCAGACCCTAGAGGATATCTACACCGCAAGAAAACTTTCAATAGTATAAGAGACTTTTATGTTTGATATACTCTACATAACTGTGACAATAACATGCAATGCAAGAACAAAGGTATACACACACTTATAACAATGTTTAAGTTTGTCTGATTAGGGAGAACTCGATTCTTTTACTTTTTCCATTTAACAAAAAAGAAAGAACAACTAAAAGAAATAAAAATGTATGGAAGAAGATGTTTGGCTCGAGTGCTCCTCCGGAGTGTGGTGGCTTAATCCAGTAATTGGAAAGGAGAATGAGTGACTCAGTTGGGTCACTAGGTAGTATAACTGAGGGAGCTGGATTTTGAAACTACACTCTGGAAAAAGCTAGTGAATGTGAGGCTTAGATAAGCCTCAGAGGAGGGAATGTAGAAGATTTTATTATTTAGAAAACAAGTAATTTTGCTATATATTTGGACACAATTATTTCTTCTGTCTGTGACTTTGGATTTCCTCTGTGTATGTGAAAGACCTTGAATGGAATGTTTTTTGCTGCAGAAAATTCTATTCTGAGAAGTCACATGGTATGAGATATTTACCCAAACTATCTATAGGGTGTGTTACCTTCTTTGGAAGAAGATGTATGTATATAACTCTGAACCAAATAATACTTGGGAGCGCACTGGAAGGCCAGAAAGTTAGAGCGTCGTTCTATTGAACGGGACGGCGTTCGAAAATAAAGTCTAATTATTTCTGGCATCAAAGATCTCTGCGAAGTTATTTTTCAGAAAGATTGAAAACCACAACAACCCTCAGCATAGTCTTGACTGAAGGTTGCGTTGACAGAACCAGACCCCTCAGGAAAGTCCTGGCTGAAGGTGGCGTTGACAGAACCAGACCCCTCAGGAGAGTCTTGGCTCAAGGTGGCGTTGACAGAACCAGACCCATCGGGAGAGTCTTGGCTGAAAGTGGCGTTCACAGAACTGGATGCCTTAACGTCAACCTGGCTAAAAGTGCCCTGCAGTTGGACAGACGTAGAATTTTCTGGAGAGAGGGAGAAAGAAAAAACGTTTTTTTTTTTTGCTGATAGCAAAAACAGCAACCATGTAAATGGGTTAGTATAAACTCATATTACTTTAACACAAGAGTATGTTAGATTATGAAACAAAGGTCTAAAAACCTTTTTCTCCAACATCACTCAAGGAGAAATCTAAGGATCCATCTTTGACTGCGCAGCTGAATTCTGAGAAACACATTTAACATTTAAAAAAACAACAACAGACAAATAAACTTACTAAACACAAACAAAAATTAAACTCACCATGCCATACTAACTGGTGATAAAGAACTACCAAAACAATAATTTTAATCAAACCCATTCTATGACACAAACTGAGCCACTGAGATAGCCAAATCAACTGCAAAAGCTAAAGTTTTCTTCTTCTTCTTCTTTCTTTTAATGGCGGTTGGCAAACAACTTTTAAGTGTGCATTACCGCCACCTTCTGATATGGAGTGTGGATCACAATAGCCTTTCCTCACTACCCTTAAATAAATATATAAATAAATACATACGTCCATAATAAAACCAATAAATAACTTCATAAATATTTAATAACATTATTAATATTCATACATTATCATTATTATTAAATACAACTTTCTAAGACAACTCAACTCATATTCTTCTACTAAGCCCTGTTTTACTCAAAAACATAAATATCGCTCTATACCCTACATGTCCTGAATTCATTTGTAATAGTTCCTTCATTTCAAATCTAATTTTTTCTTTTCTAAACCAGTTTTTCAGCCTCATCCTTTCCTCCTTATACTTTTGACAATTTATAATAACATGTTCTACTGTTTCATTAATATTACAGACCTCACACATCCCGTTTTCATGTTTCCCTATTAATTTAAGCGTACTATTCAATCCAGTATGCCCAAATCTCATTCTTGAAATAATGTCCTCTTCCCTTTTATTCCTATTATTTTCTCTCATACCTCCTACCCTCTTTTGGATACTGTAATACATTCTTGCTTTTGTTTCTTTATTCCACTCCTCTTGCCACTTCTTTCTCATTTCTTCTTTGATTATGCTTTTAACTTCCGCCTTACTATAGCTTATTACCATATCTATCTCTGTTCTTTTGGTTGCATTTTTGGCATATTTGTCTGCCATTTCATTTCCTTCTACTCCTATATGAGCTGGAATCCAGATGAATTTTATTACTACTCCTACTCTATTAACTCTATAAACAGCTTGGGCTATTTCCAACAAAATATCATGTCTTGCTTCGGATTGCATGTTCTTAATACTGGTTAACGCACTACTTGAATCTGACCCTATTAACACTTCCCTTGACCTACTATTTTCAACCCACTCAAGGGCTAAGAGAATGGCCAGCATTTCTCCTGTATACACTGATATTTTATCATTTACTCTCTTATTTAACATAACATTCACTTCTGGTATAATGAACGCAGCTCCTACTCTATTATCTTCTGTTTTTGATGCATCTGTATATATCTTAATAAACATAGAATAATTCTCCTCTATATATCTACTAACCTGACTCCTATCAATACTATTCTCTTTTTTCCACTCTAAAAGGTGCAAATCTACCTCTAACTACCCTAATAGCCAAGGTGGAACATTAGATAATGGCACAGTTGGACTTACCGTCATATCTCCTATCCCTATCTCATCGACTGCATCCCTTATTATCCAACCAAAGCTCTTAATCTGTCGTCTTTCCCTTTCTTGACATGGTTGTAACACCTTCTGAGTCGGGTGACTTTCCTTATGCCCTTTTAAATTTGCCCAGTACGTTAATGCTATCTGATTTCTTCTAATCTCTAATGGCATCTCATTCATTTCTACTTGTAATGCCGCTACTGGGGTTGTTTTAAAAGCACCACAACAGAGTCTCAACGCCTGACTTTGAATAACATCCAACTTTTTCAGTAAAGTTTTTGAAGCAGACTGGTAAACTGTACATCCATAATCTATAACTGCCCTAATTAATCCAATATAAACTACTTTCAATGAAGTCCTATTTGCTCCCCACTCTCTACCTCTCAGACATCTTACTACATTCAATATAAGCTAAAGTTTTTCAACCAAACATGTCTTTTAAAAGCCAAACAGAAAACCATTTGCACCACCTGGATGACTCGTTAACTGATTATAGGGGCTAATCTGCTAATTAATGAGATCAATAATTATTTAATCACCCAGAATACTAGCTGATGTTATATCCCATAGAACTTAGGAGCTGTTTACAAAACACCGTTTTCAACTAAAAACGGAAAAAATTTTATGCATTTTGGCCGTTCATTTACACGACAACGGAGTTTTGGGTGCCTGAAACGGGTTTCAAAGTTCACGTTTTTGAAAACAGTCTACGTGTTAACAACAAAAACAGAATTTGTGAAGACGATGACGTCATGCACATGTGCATTACGTGTTCAGTCAATAGTGTTTCATCGCCATCTAGTGGCCTGACAGCAGAATACAGCGTTTTTGCGGATCCGTGTGAACGGGATCATTTTGACAATGGTGTCGTCTGTACACAGAAAACTCAAAGAAAAAACTTGTCTGTTTGAAGCATATCGTTGTCGTGTAAACGTACCCTAAAGTTTAAATGTTAATCTTTTGTGATTCATTGACCTCCACTGAAAGAAGGCCCAACAACACTAATACTTAGGCCTGGTATCACAGAGAGGGCTTAGATTAAGCCAGGATTAGGCTTTAGTTCAATTAGAAAATTTGAGAAGCTTTTATAAACATGACTGACAAAAAAACATTACTGGTGTGTATCTTGAGACAAAACAATAGCACTGACATATTTTAATAGGCTTTCATGTAAAACAACTTAAAATTAATGAAAACATGAATCTCAGACTACTCATGGATCGTTATCATTTAATGTGCTTTTCAGTGTTGTGCAAGTCACTTCCAAACTGTAATACATTATACATTACTTGTTACTGTAATTTAAAAGTAATTCATTACCTTACAATATTACTGTCTCAGAATTGTAATGCGTTACATTACTCCTGTATTACTTTTGAGTTACTTTCACCAAAATAACTATATAGTAGTAGAACTTAACATTCTAAGGCTGTAACAATATGCGATATGAAACCGAAATCACGACACTCAGATCCACGAACCTGCAGAATCACAACACACCCCTTCCAACTCCAAGAGTTATCCTTCCCGTCTAGATCCAATGCTACCACATCTTTAAATTATTATTAGTATTATTTGAATTTTGAAGTTAAAGGGTAACTAGGGTAAACGTACCTTTTAAGCTCAAGTACCCATTAAGCACACTTCCAAATTTCAGATCTTATTATAATAAGAAAAAAATAATGTTTTATCCTACTTGATGTCTTAACCAATTGATGTGTTTCTTACTACATACCTCCTGTAATTTCAAGCAAATCAGGCCATTGCACACTGAGATATGGGTATCTATGTGTTCACACTGTTTGGTGGCCATTTTGAAAGCTGTCTGAAAACTTTCACCAAAAGGGGAGTCCCTTAAAAGTGCATTTTTTAAATGTTTAAGCCTTTATTTTTGGTTAGTATAACTACTTGATGCAAAATTAAGAGATTAATGTTTAGACCTTTGCATATTATAACCTGTGACATGGATCTGGGAAATAATTACGATAGATCCAAAAGATAGTTTTAGCAACATAACGCAGATGCTACAGAACATAGTTACCTTACTAGCTGTATAAGATTGTGTGCTACACTAATATATTACTTCACAGGCATTAATGGCTTGTACTTTTAAATCCAAAATGTTATAAATTTACAGTTTATTGATGGTCTGTGATTTTACACTGCTTTAATTTTAATAATATTTCATATTATTATCAGGTGAGCTTAAAGGGTGCACTACAATGAAAATCACAGAGCTTCAGTGTGACATCAATTAGAAAAAGTATAATTTCACAGATATTGTAAATAAGAGTTGTTCATATTTAGATATGTTAAAGTGATACATGACCTAGATTATTTATTTAGCAAAATATTGTCCTTTAAATTTTACGTAATATTTATTAATTCAAAATTGTTGCTGCTCCAATTAAGCTCAGTGTGTGCTCCCTTTAAGCTCATCCACATTGAACGTCTATGTAAATACCTTATAAACAGACTTGATGGTTGTCACTTTAAATTAATCTTTATAAGATAATTAATAACTTATTTTTTTCACAGCCTTGAGATGACAAAATCTAGACAGAATTATAGTTTATTCTAATAAAACGACTTCAGAGCTCTTACACATACACACGGGAGCGTTTGAAAGTAGGCGTCTATCAGCGGATCAGTTAATCAGTGGATATATTAGGGATCCTCTGATAGACGCCTGCTTTCAAACACTGATAAGAAAAGCACTCGGTGAAGACATGTTTTTGAAGTGTTGATCATTGTAGCCAATCACAGACATAGCTATATTGAGCGTGTGAACGCATTGGCCAATCAGAGGTGTTTAAAGGAGTTCACTTTAAAATGAAAATTACCCCATGATTTACTCACCCTCAAGCCATAGGTGTATATGACTTTCTTCTTTCAGAAGAATACAATCAGAGTTATATTAATAAACACCCTGACACTTCCGAGCTTTAAATTTGCAGTGAATTGCAACCATCAGTTTGAAGCTCAAAAAAGTGCATCCATCCATCGTAAAAGTGCATTTATCATGATAAAAGTGCATCCATCCATCATAAAAGTGCATCTATCCATCATAAAAGTGCTCCACACTGCTCCGGGGGGTTAATACAGGTCTTCTGAAGCAAAGCCATGAGTTTGTGTAACAAAAATATTCATATTTCAAACTTTATGAAGTAAAGAAACTAGCTTACGCCAGTTAATTAAATTACTACCAGTTGCGTATTAGACGCAAGTGGAGTACCAGATCTGATCTTTTAGAATCTGTGCTTGATTTTAGAGTTCTGTTGCTTCTGTGATTGACTCTTTCAATAATTCTTTAAAAAGGTTGCTTAAAATAAACATAAAACATGTTGTGAGCTTATTGGGAACAGGGGTGTGCTTAAAGGGTACAAAATGTACCCATTAAGCACAGCCAGACTTTTTATATTTAATGATGTACATCTTAATTGAAATACTTTTGTCATTTAAAATAAAATGAAATGTTATATTTTATTTTAAAATAACTTCTTGTACTAAAACCAATATCTTGTGCACTAAAAAATGTCTCAATGTAGATTTTGGTGAGCTTAATAGGTACGTTTACCCTAAACCCCTGGTCAGAGCCTGACTCTACCCACTGGCAATATTTGAAAAATGCTGGAAAGTGGGCAGAGCCCAGCGGAGGGGGGCGTGCACCTGAGATGCATCTCTTTGTATGGAACCTGCAAACGTCACCGGCAACCGCTACGTCACGAACCACCACAAACATCCAATAGGAAAATTCAACTGCAGTAGCCACCGTTCAACCTGAAGAGGGCAGCACTCAGACGATTTTAAACCATATATTGTAGAATTAAAACACTTTAAACCGAAATGTCAAAAAATTTACTGGAATCAATGAACAGCATTTATGAAGCTCCATTCTTACAGATCATTAACTAAAAAAAGTTGTTTTAGTGTTTAGTTACCCTTTAACATTATAAAATAGACCTACGCCACAAAACTAGTTGAGGATAAATTATTTAAAATTGGGGAATTCCAGCGTTATGGACCTGATATTTGCAGTCAAAACTTGAAATATAAATTCTCCGAAAATGCATTTAATACCAATATATTGAAACGTCTGTTTATCCATAGGATACCCCCTTAAAAGAGTCCAGACATTAGAAAAATATCAGTCTACACATGCATTTTATATTTAATATGAGGGAAATACACACGCATTCATTCATGCGTGACAAATTTTTTTTTAACTTTTAGGAGGCAAAATATTTTTTTGTAATTCTGTGAATTACACTGCGGAAATCAAAAGTAATACCACCCACCTGATGAAGAAGGGTTGGCTTTCCACAGAACATAAAATTTTCATTTTATTTTTCGTGTTCGCATTTATGAGGAAAAAACAATGTGCGTGACAGTTCTACGTTACGGACGCGACCGCTCTGAAGTGGCACTAAAAGACTGTTTTAAAACTTTCACAGAGACCTCAAACAGAAGACACAAATTTCTTTAAAGTGAATTTCGATTTGAACTAATTGTATCTTAATTTTAATAAATTTTTCATCAACCAATTGCCTGGATTTAATAAATAAGAATTAAATATAGCAGACAATAGATAATCACGACAAGGAGGTGCCTGCGCGTGAACTGGAGCGCGTCTCATAAATTAACCGAAACTCAGCGTAGGCTATAAGGTAGCCTAGCCTACTTCACAGACCTGAAATATATATTGAAATGTCTACTTGTAAACGGAACAATTCAAAACGAAAGAAAACGGACTGCTCTCTGCTTATCTGTATGAAATGTGCATTTCTCTCTGGAGCATTCACTACTGCGAAGATCGCGAGTCAGCAATGTCAACTTCATCTTTATGAATAAACAATTAAAATGTCTCCTTGCTATATTTGACATATTCATAATCATTGCTTTTGCCGGTTCTTTGTGACAGCTTTTAGTTGCTTTCCTTACATCATGTTACGTGAACGCGTCACCACCGCATCAAAAATGATTGTGTGATGAAAACTAGAAAAATACCACCTAAACATAGCCTAACTGTTTAGAAAGAAAACACAGAACAAATGGAGTAGCCTAATGCGCATACATCCATCTCGCGAATGTACAGTCTTCTTCATGCCATCTTCACCCATTTAGCCGCTTTTCCACTGGCCAGCGCGTGCACAGTGTGAGGGTTTTGTAAGGAGGAACCCAATTGCAGACAGTTTGCGAAAACACACAAGGTTTATTTAACAAAAAGGGAAAACAAAACCCACGATGGGGTAAAACAAGACTAATGGGCAAAAACAAAGACTAACAAAACTAGACTATGACTTGACAGGCAACTAGACAATTAACTAATAACAGCAACAGGATCAGGGTACAAGACAGAGTTCTTCACTGGATACTCACACTGGGAATCACACAACGAGAAACAATGAACCGGCACAAGACAGCAAACACACGGGGATTAAATAGAGAGACTAAATGATAACAACAGGTGACACAGGTAAAGCAATAATAACAAAACGAGGATAACAAGGGGGTGGGGCCAGAGGACGAGACAACAAGCACATGGCCCAAACCAAAGGCCACGTGCTTGCACACAAAACATGGTTCTGTCATGATCCTGCCTCAAGAATTAAACAACAACAAGAAATAGATGGCAGAATCATGACAGAACGCCTCCCTTAAGGAGCGGCTTCCAGACGCTCCTCAAGGGAACGTCAAACACAGGACATGACAGACTGTGACACAGACACAAACCAACCAAACATGACAAATAACAACAACGGCATACAATACATAACAGGGTTGGGGTGCATCAATAAAAATAACAAACAAGGGAGGGGTGGTGGAGGGACAACAGAGTCCATAGCAGGTGATCCAGGGTGGACAGGTGGGGTAGGGGACTTGGGTTTACGAGGAGCGGACTGAGGGCGAGGAATCCGGGCATGTTTGGGCAGAGGGAGACGTGGGGAAACCAGACTGGAACGGGGTGACACGTGGAGAATCGTTGGGGAAACTGGACTGGAACAGGGCAGATGGCAGTACAGGACAAAAAACAGAGGGAGAAGTAGGCGACTGGGGAACGGAGGTGGGCAACACTGTGGCTGGCAGTGGTGCAGGAAAGGGGTCAGGGTTCTCAGTAACTGAGCCAGTAACAGTGCGCACTAGACCGGACTCAGAAGTGGCGTCCCCATATCCGAGTCTGAGTCAGTGACGTCCGCAGCAGACTCTGGCACCGAGCTGACGGAAACAGGCTCGGGAACCGCGCTGGCAGAAACTGGGTTGGAGGCAGCGCTGGCTGAAGCAGCGCCCTCGGCAGCAGGTTCAGGGACCGTCGCGGGGTCAAGGGAAGGAAGAGATGGGGAACGGGAAGGCCCCTTCTTTCTCCTGGGGCGGGAAGCAGCGGCCATGAGTGGATTTGTGCTTGCTTGGGGAACCACTGCAGGATCCGTGACAGGCGGAAGAGGAGCGGTTCTATCAGGCTGGGTTGACTCCGTAGCTGACGCCTCTGACGGGGACTCTCATGAGGTCCGCCTCCCTCGTTTTTCCCGAAGGAGGTGGATGGAGTCGTAGGAGTCGTGGAAGAGTCAACCGGGCTCCCAAACGTCGCAACGCCTATCCAGCGACCCTCAGGGATAACCGGCAGCCGAGCAGAAGGTGAAGACCTCTTGGAGGAGTCCTGCAGCTCCTCCCGGCACAAACGGTCCACCACCTCCCGAAACGGACGACGGATCAACCCCTCCCGTTTCGACAAAAGAGGAGGGCCATTGAGACCCGCGATGTAGTACGAGTTGAGGAGAACTTCTGGCAGGAACCTCCTCTTCTCTTCCACGGCCTGGGTGTACTCACCCAGAGATCTCTCTCCCTGGGGAGAAAACGGTGCCTTGCCGCTCCTCATGTCGCAGGCAGTCGTCAGCCACCACTGCTCAAGGGAATCAGGTTGTCGCTTGGCAGGGAAAGACGAACTGTCTGCTGGGTTCCTTAAGGGCCGGTTCATTCTGTGAGGGTTTTGTAAGGAGGAACCCAATTGCAGACAGTTTGCAAAAACACACAAGGTTTGTTTAACAAAAAGGGAAAACAAAACCCACGATGGGGTAAAACAAGACTGAAGGGCAAAAACAAAGACTAACAACACTAGACTATGACTTGACAGGTAACTAGAGAAATAACTAATAACAGCAACAGGATCAGGATCAGGATCGTACAAGACAGAGTTCTTCACTGGATACTCACACTGGGAATCACACAACGAGAAACAATGAACTGGCACAAGACAGCAAACACAAGGGGATTAAATAGAGAGACTAAATGATAACAACAGGTGACACAGGTAAAGCAATAATGACAAAACGGGGATAACAAGGGGGCGGGGCTAGAGGACGAGACAACAAGCACATGGCCCAAACCAAAGGCCACGTGCTTGCACACAAAACATGGTTCTGTCATGATCCTGCCTCAAGAATTAAACAACAACAAGAAATAGATGGCAAAATCATGACACACAGAGGCCGAAATCATTCCTCACGGCACTCCTGTAAAAATTTAATCGCTATAAAAAATATATCAGACGCTGCCATTTAGTCTTTATTTACAAACTTGGACACAAACTTAGCCTACTTGCACATTTTAATGTCTCGCAGTCTTGGTTTTTTTTTGTTGTTTTTTGTGTGTTGTAACGCAAGCGTAACTGAACATTTAATATAGTAAAATATTACTGAAAATTTATTAGTAATGCCTTACACTACTGCGTTACAGCAAAAAGTAATAGGTCACTGTAATGCATTACTTTTATAAAGTGTTACTCCCAACACTGGTGCTTTTTTTGTAACTGACAGTTACAGTCACAAACAACCCCAATTAGCCCTGTTTCATGGATGAGAAGACAAGGATTTAAAGTAATATCATAGGGAGTAAACTAGATTCATGTTGGGCAAACTAGTCCTTCAAACTGCTTCCACAAGTAAGACTCCTTAATCTTTCACTGATCTATGAATATCTGCAAAATTTTGTAGACACTTTCTCCTATTATAGTCTATCAATGTTCAATGTACTTCACAGCTGAACGATTCTGGGGCAAAACTGGACCTCAATAGACAGGCCTCCAGTTATCCACATGACAATGAAGCCAACAAACTAGTCCACGTGGCTGTAAAACCTTAACAAATCTAAAAGAAAGGAGTTGACAAATCAAACCATGAAACCCATAAAAATTTATTTTGCTACACAGAATCTTGATTCATGACCATTTAAATAGACAGGGGCAAAACAGAACCAGACCTATAAACATCATCCTAGCTGAAGGTGGTGTTGACAGAACCGGAACCCTCAGGAGAGTCCTGGCTGAAGGTAGTGTTGACAGAACCAGTCCCCTCAGCAGAGTCCTGGCTGAAGGTAGCGTTGACAGAACCAGTCCCCTCAGGAGAGTCTTGGCTGAAGGTGGCCTTGATAGAACCGGACCCCTCAGCATCGTCCTGGCTGCAGGTGGCTTTGTCAGAACCAGACCCCTCAGCATCGTGTTGGCTGAAGGTGGCGTTGACAGAACCAGACCCATCAGGAGAATCCTGGCTGAAGGTGGCGTTAACAGAACCAGACCCCTCAGGAGAGTCCTGGCTGAAGGTGGCGTTGACAGAACCAGACCCCTCAGGAGATTCCTGGCTTTAGGTAGTGTTGATAGAACCAGATCCCTCAGGAGAGTCCTGGCTGAAGGTAGCGTTGACACAACCAGACCTCTCAGGAGAGTCCTGGCTGAAGGTAGTGTTGGTTGTTGAAACCAGACCCCTCAGGCAAGTCCAGGCTGAAGGTAGCATTGACACAACCAGACCCCTCAGGAGAGTCCTGGCTGAAGGTAGCGTTGACACAACCAGACTACTCAGGAGAGTCCTGGCTGAAGGTAGTGTTGTGGGACCAGACCCCTCAGGAGAGTCCTGGCTGAAGGTAGCGTTGACAGAACCAGACCCCTCACCATCGTCCTGGCTGCAGGTGGCTTTGTCAGAACTAGACCCCTCAGCATCGTCCTGGCTGAAGGTGGCGTTGACAGAACCATACCCCTCAGCATCATCCTGGCTGAAGGTGGCGTTGACAGAAGCAGACCCCTCAGGAGAGTCCTGGCTGAAGGTGGCGTTGACAGAACCATACCCCTCAGCATCATCCTGGCTAAAGGTGGCATTGACAGAACCAGACCCCTCAGGAGAGTCCTGGCTGAAGGTAGTGTTGATAGAACCAGATCCCTCAGGAGAGTCCTGGCTGAAGGTAGCGATGACACAACCAGACCCCTCAGGAGAGTCCTGGCTGAAGGTAGCGTTGACACAACCAGACCCCTCAGGAGAGTCCTGGCTGAAGGTAGCGTTGACACAACCAGACCCCTCAGGAGAGTCTTGGCTGAAGGTGGCAGTAACAGAACCAGACCCCTCAGGAGAATCCTGGCCGAAGGTAGTGTTGTTGGAACCTGACCCCTCAGGAGAGTCCTGGCTGAAGGTGGCAGTGACAGAATCAGATCCCTCAGGAGAGTCTAAGCTGAAGGTGACATTGACAGAACCAGACGCCTCAGGAGATTCCTGGTTGAAGGTGGCGTTAGCAGATCCAGACCCATCAGGGGCATCCTGGCTGAAAGTGGTGTTGACAGAACCGGACCCCTCAGTATCGTCCTGGCTGAAGGTGGCATTGACAGGACTAGACCCCGTTGACACAACCAGACACAATCATGTTTTGGTTTGTCAACAGGTGGCGTTGACAGAACCGGACCTCTCAGCATCATCTTGGCTGAAGGTGGCATTGACAGAACCGGACCTCTCAGCATTATCTTGGCTGAAGGTGGCATTGACAGAACCGGACCCCTCAGCATCATCCTGGCTGAAGGTGGCATTGATAGAACCAGACCCCTCAGGAGAGTCCTGGCTGATGGTAGTTTTGTTGGAACCAGACCCCTCAGGAGATTCCTGGCTGAAGGTAGCGTTGACACAACCAGACCCCTCAGGAGAGTCCTGGCTGAAGGTAGTGTTGACACAACCAGACCCCTCAGGAGAGTCCTGGCTGAAGGTAGCGTTGACACAACCAGACCCCTCAGGAGTGTCCTGGCTGAAGGTGGCAGTAACAGAACCAGACCCCTCAGGAGAGTCCGGGCTGAAGGTTGTGTTGTTGGAACCAGATCTTTCAGGAGAGTCCGGGCTGAAGGTAGTGTTGTTGGAACCAGACCCCTCAGGTGAGTCCTGGCTGAAGGTGGCAGTGACAGAACCAGACGCCTCAGGAGATTCCTGGTTGAAGGTGGCGTTAGCAGGTCCAGACCCCTCATGGGTATCCTGGCTGAAGGTGGCGTTGACAGAACCGGACCTCTCAGCATCATCTTGGCTGAAGGTGGCATTGACAGAACTGGACCTCTCAGCATCATCTTGGCTGAAGGTGGCATTGACAGAACCGGACCCCTCAGCATAGTCTTGGCTGAAGGTGGCATTGACAGAACTAGACCCCTCAGGAGAGTCCTGGCTGAAGGTGGCCTTGACAGAACCGGACCCCTCAGCATAGTCTTGGCTGAAGTTGGTGTCGGCAGAACCGGACCCCTCAGCATCGTCCATTATTTCCAATTATATAAGTCAATACCAATAACACAATAGCCTACTGTCAAACTTCGTCAGACGCCGCACATTCCAACGTACCACTGAGCTTGGGAAGTTGAGTGATTTTGGGAGGAGGGGCGGTGGCGACACTATCGTTACTTTCTAGAGCAATTAAATACTCTTGTTCCGCCTGTTTTGTTATATACATCCCTAAAAAGTGCCTTATAATATTTCTATACTGAAATAATATCGGCATTATAATTATTAGGACTATGTTATGATGATTGATTTTTCATTAAGCTATTTTTGGTTCCCCCTCAGCACTTGGTGCCCTACGCACAGCGCGTGATGTCTGTACCCGGAAGTGCAACTGATTCTTCATTAACATTTTATTTGTTTTTATAGAAATATAGTTTTTGATATATAGAAACAATAAATGACTGCAAAACTACAGTGAATTTATCAGTGTATAAAGATAAAATTGTCTTGAATTTTTTTTTCTTCATATAAAGTTTCAAAGCAGTCAGGTGTTTTTATGTGAGTACAGGAAACATAAATAAATGCTTGTATTGTCAAGAAAAAAAGAAAAAATCCAGTTGCAAATATATTCATTTTATATGTGGAATGATTCACATCAGAAATGCAACATAGACATTTAATTTCTCAGAAACACCACAAACTACGAAATGCATGGAAGCCAAAAGAAGAAACAGGACTGAGCTTTTAAATTGCCTGATAAATGTATAATAAGCATTTTAATACCAATAACAAAAAAAAGTTCAAAAGCACATACAGTAAAATCAATCTGCAAATATTAACTAGTTAATTTTACTGGTTATATTTGGTTACAGCCGGCCAGCCTGTTTGGAAGCGGATCCAGTCGAAATAATGTGCCACTTTTGTGTAGACCCCGGGATAATTGGCTTCTCCACATTTTTCACCCCAGCTCACTATCCCCCACACGTACGACACGCCAGAAGCATCTTTACACACCAGCGGCCCGCCAGAGTCGCCCTGACACGAGTCCACCTTCCCCTCCAGGTCACCTGACACAGAGCACAACCAATGAGAGACCAGGAACAGGTGAGCCAGTCACTGAGCACATGGCACTGTTCCGTTAATTAAACAAAGGTTTCATATAATATAATTACGAAATGCTTTGCTACTTATCTGCTGATTTACAGTTGGTTTTTAAACATTTTCACTAAGAAATTGCTAGTAAATTTGCAAAGAAACGGCAAATAACACATTGAATTAAATGTGAAATTTTGAAGGAGAAAGCAGTTTATGGGCTCTGAAAATTATGTTTCTGTACATGTCTAATTTCCTGATGAGGAAACATGTATTAACGATGATTCTGAAAGCATGTGAAGGCAGTATTATATTCTGCGAATGATCACAAATTCGCAAACACACACACACACACACACACACACACACACACACACACACACACACACACACACACACACACACACACACACACACACAAACACACAAACACACACATATACCTGCACACTCCATTCCAGGGAGGAAACGGTCCTTGTAATAATTCTTGCAATCACCAATAATCGTCACATTTGCCCATTTCAGAATCGCTGCTGACATTCCCGCTTTAAACAAACAGACATAGAGACAATAAAACCCCAACTGGATTAAAACAACTTTCAGATTTAAATAATCTAAAACCCAGTTCAAACCAATAACGATAATATTAAATAATATAATATTAAAGGGATAGTTCACCCAAAAATTAAAATTAGCCCATGATTTACTCACCCTCAAACCATCCTAGGTGTATATGACTTTCTTCTTTCAGACGAATACAATCAGAGTTATATTAAAAAATGTCCTGGCTCTTCCAAGCTTTATAATGGCAGTATATTTTTGAAGTCCATAAAAGTGCATCTGTCCATCATAAAACTGCGTCTATGGATATGCACTATGATGGATGGATAAACTTTGATGGACTTCAAAAATATACTGCCATTATAAAGCTTGGAAGAGCCAGGACATTTTTTAATATAACTCTGATTGTATTCGTCTGAAAGAAGAAAGTCATATACACCTAGGATGGTTTGAGGGTGAGTAAATCATGGGCTAATTTTCATTTTTGGGTAAACTATCCCTTTAAAATGAAAACCGAATAAATGGATTAAAACTAAATTCGTAAAATGCGGGTTCCCCATGGCGGCGTGTAGCAGAACCTCTGTCGCGGCCCCAGCCGGAGATGGTGCAGGTGTCGTCGGGCTGGAACTGCTGTGTGGACCAGGGCACACACACGGCTCGCACCGCCGGGTTATCCTCCATGCACTTGTCCGAAAGATTCAGCGGCTCCAGCTGCACCAGGGCGATGTCGTTGGCGTAGGTTTGTGCGTTATATTCGTGGTGGATGATGATGTTCTTCACCGGGATGCTGTCTGTCGTCAACTGCTTACGATGCTTCTTCCAGAGAGAGAATTTGATTCGGTAGGACTTTGGTTTGGGCCTAAACACACAACACGCAAATGCGCAACTATTCTCAGTAGCTGTTCTGTACAGGTTGATCTAAACGTGTGCCGATTGGTAGTGATGGCAATTTTAAAACTCTGCTTTATGAAGCTTCGAAGCTTTTAAGAATCTTTTGTTACGAATGCTTCGGAGAGTGTATCAAACTGTCACATGATTTCAGTAAACAAGGCTTCATTACGTCATAACTGTTTCGAAATGTTTTGAAAACACAATTTCAATGGTTCACCGTTGGGGGCGATGATCTCTGTTTCACTGAGAACCAATGAACAAGTGTCTGTGGGTTTTACCTGATCTCTGATCAGTTTTATACATTTGTGGACGTTTTAATTAGACATTAGTATAATTAAAATGAATAATGGTAGTTAATAGTCTCTTATTGGCCTGTTTAGTTGAGCCATTCATAAAACAAACCCTGACAATTGATAAGAGAACATATAGAAACTCAATAATCGTATTAGATGATTAGATAATTGCATTTGAAAGATTTTACTTTCAATAAAATATTTGCAATAGATTTGTAAAAGGTGTTTTTATGCATGTTTGGCCCGGGTGTTGTTGCATTTACACTGTTTTGACCACTAGGGGTCGCCATGGAGACGAGTGTCGGATTGTTTCGAAGCCTCGATCTGCCCACCACTACCGATTGGTTGTACCTGACGCAGTGGGCGGCGGTCAAAACCCAGCAGCCGCCAAGATACGCCCCTCCACAGTGGATCGAGCCGTCGTCCTGAATGGCCACCTGCCACTGTATCTGAGTCTGCAGGGGCAAAGGTCACACAGAGGTCAAACCAAAACAAAGAGGCAGTTTTTTATGCTGAGTGAAATTTTGACAGTTTACTGATCAAGCTACGTTGTTGATATAATACAAGCAAACAAGCTAACTATATTAGCATCCACAACAGCGGATAACTACAACGATAACTATATTAGCATCCACACCAGCGGACGATAACTATAACGATAACTATATTAGCATCCACACCAGCGGACGATAACTATAATGATAACTATATTAGCATCCACACCAGCGGACGATAACTATAACGATAACTATATTAGCATCCACACCAGCGGACGATAACTATAACGATAACTATATTAGCATCCACACCAGCGGATGATAACTATAACGATAACTATATTAGTATCCACACTAGCGGATGATAACTATAACGATAACTATATTAGCATCCACACCAGCGGATGATAACTATAACGATAACTATATTAGCATCCACACCAGCGGATGATAACTATAACGATAACTATAACGATAACTATATTAACATCTCCACCAGCGGATGATAACTATAACGATAACTATATTAGCATCCACACCAGCGGATGATAACTATAACGATAACTATAACGATAACTATATTAACATCTCCACCAGCGGATAACTATAATGATAACTGTATTAAAGGGTTAGTTCACCCAAAAATGATAATTCTGTCAGTAATTACTCTCCCTCATGTTGTTCAACCCCGTAAGACCTTCGTTCATCTTCAGAACACGAATTAAGATATTTGTGATTAAATCTGAGAGCTGGATCACTCCTCCATAGGCTTCTAAGGGATTGAAACTTGTTCCCCGAAAAGTTATTAAAGACATCGTTAAAATAGTCCAAGTGACTACAGTGGCTCAACCTTAAGTTTATCAAGCGATGAGAATACTTTTTGTGCGCAAAAACAAACAAAAATAACGACTTTATTTCAACTATTCATTTCCTCTTCTGTGGGCGTCGAGTCAGTTAGCGTAGTGTGATAGCGTAGTGTGATAGCGTAGTGTAATAGCGTAGTGTTACATCACACGTAGGCTCACTATTGGCCGACGCTGGTCATGTGTGTGATGCGTGTGACGTAACACTACGCTGTTACACTAGTGAACTGAGTCGGGGCCCACAGAGAAGGAAATCAATAGTTGAAATAAAGTTGTTATTTTTGTTTGTTTTGCGCACAAAAAATATTCTCGTCACTTGATAAACTTAAGATTGAGCCACTGTAGACACTTGGACTATTTTAACGATGTCTTTAATAACATTTCGGGGAACACGTTTCAATGCCTTAGAAGCCTATGGAGGAGTGATCCAGCTCTCAGATTTAATCACAAATATCTTATTTTGTGTCCCGAAGATGAACGAAGGTCTTACGGGGTTGAACAACATGAGGGAGAGTAAATACTGACAGAATTTACATTTTTGGGTGAAATATCCCTTTAAAATCCACACCAGCGGACGATAACTATAATGATAACTATATTAGCATCCATACCAGTGGACAATAACTATAACGATAGCTATATTAGTATCCACACCAGCGGACGATAACTATGACGATAACTGTATTAGCATTCATACCAGCAGACGATAATTATAACGATAACTGTATTAGCATTCATACCAGCAGACGATAACTATAACGATAACTGTATTAGCATTCACACCAGCGGATGATAACTATAATCAATATGGATCAATATGTGTTCAGTTGTAAAACGATTTTAAAACCTATTGAAATTTTTCTGTCACTTTGCACCAAAACAGATTGTTTGTATCTTTATTTGTGGATAGTTATGTGTTTGCATATTATATAAAACACTATATAAAAGTATGATCAAAAGCTTGTAAGCTTTATCATCTGAATTAAAGGTTTTGTTCATTGGCAATCTGGATTTTTACACATCTTTTTAAAGTAAGAGATTGGCCAGAAGGTGGAAACCACAATATATATATATATCAAACAGCCCAGCCCTAGTGTTTCTGAGGTTTTCCCAGACTGACCGGTAAGGCCTCTTCCCCTCCGACTAAGCGTTTTCTGCGTTGATGTAGAGTCGCGACGTTCTCTTGTTTGTCGACATACTCCATGTTGGGAACGCCACACTGCAGCTGGCTCTCGGTAAACGAGCGGATCGCTTTGATCTCTGGAACAACATGACACAGCTGATGTGTGGATTCGGCTGAATGAAGCTCCAGATACAGCTGCATTTGCCCAGCTAACAAAAATACATTCTAACAATGTTTTGCTAACGTTCCCATTAAGTTACAAAACATTATTTCTGAATGTTCCCTGAATGTTCAAAATATATTTTTTAAATCTTTGCAAAAAGTTTTTCTTGGTGATATGAACGTTAAGGAAACATTCCATTGTATCATTCTTCAAACATTGTGGGAATGTTACTTTTGAATGTTCTCTGAAGGTTTTGAAACAAGTAGAAACATTTAAAAACGTCAGACAAACATCCAACTAAAATATTTCAGAAAAAACATCCCTTGAATTATGTATAAATAATGTTCTGTAACGTTTTGAGAACATTAATAAAGACCAGATGACTTTGTGCTAACGTTCTATTATCGTACCTGGAAGAACGTTTGTTCATAATGTTGAAAGAACCTTGACAGAACGTTGACACTAAAGGGGCTTTCGCATCGGATAGTATATAAAACACTATATAAAACTCGCCATCGGGCTGATCCCAATGAACTAATGTTCCCTCAGGAATGTTTTCCTGGTTGCGTTCGCACCGCCTGTAGGAACTCTGTGACGTAAGACACACTTGTTGTTGTGACTTTTATTTTGACGGCACTGAGAACGCCAGAGCTCACATTCTCTGTGTTCATTAGTTTACGATCTGGCTAACAGTCCTGTCTAATGGTATATGAGATAGAACTGTTATACATAGAAAGTAGACAGGAATGAAAAGTTATTAGCGTTTGGCGTGTTTGATGTTCAGTGTTGCTGAGCAGAAATACATAATCATGTTTCTCTCGGTCTCCTCAAGGTTATGTTGAAGTTTCTCCTCAGAGTAAAGATTAAGAGCTTCATCTATCTCTGTTTTACATGTTTGTAGAGTTAGTTTCTGGAGTAAATATATAGGCAATAATCTGTGAGTTTAGCTTTTTTGATAATGGCGGGTGCTGGTGTTTCTCGGCCAATCAGCGAACACTACCGTCACTGTAGCGGGGTTTCCAACTCTCACACATCTGGCGTGACACTCACGCATTCAGCCTCAATCTCACGTTCTCATGCTCAACAAAGAAATCTCAAGCTAAATTAGACATTCTTCTGTGCTGTATTTTTTTTCACTCATGTGCACTTATTTCTGAATTACTATAAGCAAGTTCAGGCTCTTTACAACTACTGATTGGACCACTACATTTTCTCACGCAGAGAAAAATCGTGGACAAAGAGGACACTGACACCGACAGACTAGACGGAAAAGGTTACTTTTGATATGTAACAAATTCTCAGCTGTCAGATTCTGTCAATATTTCCAACGTTTTGGCGCTTTTAAATGTGACAGATCGCTGTAGCGTGTCAGTTCAAACGGCACGTGAGCCTACAACAAGGTCACCAAATCTCACTAACCCCCCCCCCCCAAAAAATCTCACTCAAAGCAAAACTCAAAAGTTGGCAACTCTGCTGTAGTCCCTATAGACCGAACTCTGGAGGAGGAGTAAATTAGTTCCTCTAAAGGAGTTCCTAGAACTAAAATCATTCCTAGTTCCTGCGGTGCGAACACGCCGACATCCGGGAACTCCCGCCAGTAGTTCTAGGAACTGAAGCGGTTCCTCCGGGGCGAAGGCTATTTATGTTGCTGTCTGGGCTTCGGGAGGGTTTTGTTTGCTGAAGTGTGAGACATTGGATGTTCAGTGTCATAAGAGTTTGTTCTTACCCGACATTGGATCGGAAAACAAATCTTGTGGATTAATCTTTGGTTTGGGTTTTTCTGAAACACAAAGAAGAGAACAGGCAGTTATTCTGGAACAAAAACACTTCTAAAAGTCAGCAAGTATGACTGACTGAACCTTCTAACAATTCCTTATGTATTTGTTTTGTATTATTTTTATATTGTCAAGTCAGCTTCATTTATACAGTGCTTTTAACAATATAGAGTTTCACAGCAGCTTTACAGTGATAATAGGAGATTACAGTAACAGAGATTGTTTAGGCTTTACAGCAGATCTAGAATAAAGTTATTGTCCAGATAAAGTTAGTATTGATTGATTCACTTCCGTTGTAAAGATCATTAGTTATTAACTTACCGCTAACACACACCGTTCTAACAGAAAACAGAAAACATTGTATTGGGATTCTCATGGAAGCTTGTTTCAGCCACAGAATAAACAATGAAAATGGTGAGATATAAACTTGCAACTGCAAGAAGTAAGTTCAAATTGTGAGATACAATTGGTAATTATGTTTTTATTTCCTGCAGCACAGAACCACGTTGAAACAAATGTTGGCAACATGAAGGACACGCGAAAAGAGAAATGTGTTGAATGTGTTAAATATATCTCAATCACAGACACATTCAGATGGGTTTTGATTTTTTCTCACAGGATGGCAGGGATGAAAAACGGTAAGTCATTTGTACCATATTTGCTTATATATCAAATTGCGTGAAGAAAACACAGATGTGGTTTGAATGTTCTGAAATGTTGCCATTGAATTCACGAAGTGTGAACTCTGTCCTCAGGCAATCTAGTCCTCTGAGGACTGTAGAGAGAGACGCTTGTTCTGGAACTGAAGTAATAAAATATTAAAAGAGTTCACTGACCATCCAGTTCATCTTCTCCTCCCAGACAGTCCCTGACTCCGTCTCCAACAGCCTGACGGGGAATACAGACGTCCGACTTACAGTGGAACGCTTTGCTTTCATCACATCCTTCACAACACAAACCGGAATATTAGGATAGTCTTGCGTTTTTAATACTGTAAGTTGTTCTTACATTTTTATTATTAATAACACAATTACAAACGTAATGCATTTCACTAAAAACTAAATAGTTTTTTATTCAGAAACGGCAAACAACAGACGGGATTGTGGGAAACAGGAAGAGGAATGCTGATGTCACGGACAGAGACAGGAAGTAGAGACTCACCCTGACAGCACATCTCGTCACTGTTGTCTCCACAGTCATCGATGCCATTGCAGGGTTTTCCTTTGTTTAAACACTTCCCGTTCGTACAGAGGAACTTCTTGCACTCGCCTACACAGGGATTAAACATCAGTGTGTGTGTGTGTGGGTGTGTGTGAAGGGTCAGCAGATTAATACCCCAACATGAATTTACATTAAACGTTACTTTTTGTTACACTGGGGAGGTCGATCATGCAGTAACATAGTTGCACAGAAAATAATGCTCACCTTTCCAAATAAAAAAACTTTGACGCATATTAAGTCACTTTTATGTCAGATAATAGATAACTATAGAAGCTTGTTTCCTCCACAGAATGAAAACAGGTAATTGCGATTTTTTAAATTTTATCTTGCAATTCTTACATAGGATATATATTCATATATAGGCAGTCGGCCCACAGTTCCCTTTATAAAGGCAGCAAAAACTGACGCAATGATCGAAAGGGAACTGACATCACTTATTGTTCTCAGAACTAAAAACATGTGCCTCTAATTCTTCTAAAAATTATGGGAGACCAAAGTGGAAACAGCAGAAAATATTATTTCATGGGATTTCAAGAAAATTAAATAAATAGAAGGTATTATAGTTTGCATGAAGAAAACAAAGAATACTTTGTTTGAAATATTTGTGTGAAGTGCCAAATGCACTCACTCATTAAGGGGATAGTTCACCCAAAAATGACAATTATCCCATAATTTACTCATAAACCTCAAGCCATCTTAGGTGTAAATGACTCAGCCGAACACAATCAGAGTTATCTTAGAACATATCCTGGCTGTGAATGGAGCCTGAGTTTTTGAAGCCCAAAAAAGCTCATCCATCATAACAGTAATCCATACGCACTCGTCATGCGTCGGGTCAGAGATCATCTGTCGGGTCAGAGGTCACTCGTCATGCATCGGGTCAGAGGTCACTCTTCATGGGTCAAATCAGAAGTCATGCGTCGGGTCAGATGTCACCCGTCATGCATCGGGTCAGAGGTCACTCTTCATGAGTCAAATCAGAAGTCATGCGTTGGGTCAGAGGTCACTTCATGGGTCAGGTCAGAGGTCATGTATTGGGTCAGAGGTCACTCTTCATGGGTCGAGTCAGTGGTCATGCGTCGGGTCAGAGGTCACTCTTCATGGGTCAAATCAGAAGTCATGCGTCGGGTGTTGAAGATTTTATTAGTTAGAAAATAAGTAATTTAGCTATATATTTATACACAATTATTTCCTCTCTGTGTGACTTTGAATTTCTTTTACTCTCTGTGTGACTCTCTCTGTGTGACTTTGAATTACCTCTGTGAGTGATTTTTGAGAGGCCTGGAATGTTGTTTGCTGCAGAAAATTCTATTCTAAGAAGTCACGTGGGAAAAGACCTTCACCACAAATAATCTATAGGTTTGTGACCATCTTGGTCGAAAGGCTTGGTATATAAGGTAGAATGAGAAAGACCTCGTGAGCGTGTCTTCTGCAGAGAACGTTAGGCTTTATTTGTTGGAAAATAAAGTCTGTTATTTCTGAAATCCAAGATCTCTGAAGTTATTTCTACAAAGACTGAAAACCACAACACGGGTCAGATGTCACCCGTCATGCATCGGGTCAGAGGTCACTCTTCATGAGTCAAATCAGAAGTCATGCGTTGGGTCAGAGGTCACTTCATGGGTCAGGTCAGAGGTCATGTATTGGGTCAGAGGTCACTCTTCATGGGTCAAATCAGAAGTCATGCGTCGGGTCAGATGTCACTCGTCATGCATCCGGTCAGAGGTCACTCTTCATGAGTCAAATCAGAAGTCATGCGTCGGGTCAGAGGTCACTTCATGGGTCAGGTCAGAGGTCGTGCGTCAGGTCAGAGGTCACTCTTCATGGGTCAAGTCAGAGGTCATGCGTCGGGTCAGAGGTCACTCGTCATGTGTCGTGTCAGAGGTCACTTTTCATGGGTCAAGTCAGAGGTCATGCGTCAGGTCAGAGGTCACGCTTCATGGGTCAAGTCAGAGGTCACTCTTCATGGGTCAAGTCAGAGGTCACTCTTCATGGGTCAGGTCAGAGGTCATGCGTCAGGTCAGAGGTCACTCTTCATTGGTCAAGTCAGAGGTCATGTGTCGGGGTCAGGTGTCACTCTTCATGAGTCGGGTCAGAGGTCATGTCGGGGTCAGAGGTCCCTTGTCATGAGTCGGTCAGAGGTCACTCTTCATGAGTCGGGTCAGAGGTCACTCGTCATGCGTCGGGTCTGAGGTCACTCTTCATGAGTCGGGTCAGAGGTCATGAAGGTCACTCTTCATGAGTCGGGTCAGAGGTCACTTGTCATGAGTCGGTCAGAGGTCACTCTTCATGAGTCGGGTCAGAGGTCACTCGTCATGCGTCGGGTCAGAGGTCACTCTTCATGAGTCGGGTCAGAGGTCACTCTTCATGAGTCGGGTCAGAGGTCACTCGTCATGCATCGGGTCAGAGGTCACTCTTCATGAGTCGGGTCAGAGGTCACTCTTCATGAGTCGGGTCAGAGGTCACTTGTCATGAGTCGGCCAGAGGTCACTCTTCATGAGTCGGGTCAGAGGTCACTCTTTATGAGTCGGGTCAGAGGTCACTCGTCATGCGTCGGGTCAGAGGTCACTCTTCATGAGTCGGGTCAGAGGTCACTCTTCATGAGTCGGGTCAGAGGTCACTTGTCATGAGTCGGGTCAGAGGTCACTCGTCATGCGTCGGGTCAGAGGTCACTCTTCATGAGTCGGGTCAGAGGTCACTCGTCATGCGTCGGGCGAGAGGTCACTCATCATGCGTCGGGTCAGAGGTCACTCGTCATGCGTCGGGCGAGAGGTCACTCATCATGCGTCGGGTCAGAGGTCACTCTTCCACCGGAACTAGACTTGTGTACAGCCGTTACTGGAAGCCTGTGATTATAGTTTATAAAGTTATAAATATGGATATTTTTCTTGGCTTCAGAAGGCCTTTATGAACCCCTGCAGGCGTATGGATTACTGTTAGGATGGATCAGCTTTTTTGGGCTTCAAAAACTCAGGCTCCATTCACAGCCATTATAAAGCTTGGAAGAGGCAGGATATGTTCTAATATAACTCTGATTGTGTTCGGCTGAAAGAAGGAAGTCGAAGCTCAGGAAACTTTGAGGGTGAGTAAATTATTGGATAATTTAATTTTTTGGGAGAACTATCCCTTCAAAGTAGGATGTTTAATTTTCTTTAAAAAGCACCTTTGTGTTGGTAACACTTTGCGACGGCCACCTCAGAGCTTTCTGTGATTGGCTGTGGGTCATAGATGGTGCACTCAGCCAATGAGAGCTCGGATCCCGTGCAGCGAACCCTCATGCACTCTGGCCAATCAAATGCTTTGCCAAGAGACGAACGTTTGATTTTAGTCGCCGCCTCCGCTCCTCTGAGACACAGACAAAAGAAATAAAAGCAAAAAACATGAAACGTGAAAAACATATTTAAAAAAACACACATCCGAAACATGTTGAGTCGAGAGGATTCTTGTGTGTGTGTGTAGTGATGAGTGTAGTGATGAGTGTGTGTTTACCTGGCCTCTTTCACAGGGTTTCGGCAAACCACATTAGCTGACGCCATATTCCAGTTGCCACATACAGGCATTGTTCCCTTCCTCGTTTTTATCATGACCACATCATGAGAGTCATATTTCTCCAGAAATGCCTCCACCTTCTCCTCCGCTGGACACAAACACATGCAAACAAACAGGTGAGGACTGTATAATCACACACCAAATCATCTGACACTTGCCTCGAGTTCCCGTCAGTTTGACACATTCTTTGGGTTGTCAGAAATACTGTGCTGTGTTTGTCTTGAAATCGTATGATTATATGTAACAGAAATGAACCATCACTGAACTTACTAAAGCTGGACTGTGATGCTATTTTCTTCTAGAAACAAACTTTTTTGCATTATTTTCCTGTTATCTCTGTAAAGCTGCTTAGATACAATCTGTATTGTAAAAAGCACTATACAAATAAAGGTGACTTGACTTGACATGTTAGTAAATTTCATATTTAAAGGCAGCTGCACAGACCCAAAATAAAACCCCCAAAATTATGTATTTTGTCATGTCAGTTTCTAAACTGCCCTCTGAGGGCATTTATGTTTACATTTATGCATTTGGCAGATAATTTTATTTGAAGAAAGAAAAGCATACATTAATTCATACATAACATCAGTTAATGCCTGGAATTCTGCTGGGGATCAAACCCTTGATCTTGGTGTTGCGAGCACCACGCTCTATGGTTGAGCGTCAGGAGAGCACAAAAAAGAAAGAAATCAACATTTTAAATTTTAAAATATTCACATTTAGTTGTCAACAAAATAGATGTTAAATAGTTTTAAAAATCATTTGTCTTTGCGTTAACTTTTTTAATATGTAACCAAGAAACAACATTTTTAGATCATTTAAAAAACAACGTTGTGAGGACTCAAAGAACATTCAGAAATAACATTTTAATAACATTAGTTTTAGTTCACGACACCATTTTCAACTAAAAACATAAAACTTTTTATGCGTTTTGGTCGATCGTTTACACGACAACGGGTTTCAAAGTTCAAGTTTTTGAAAAAAACTTTGTGTAATAAAAAAAAACGCGATTCTCTGCAGACGATGATGTCATGCACATGTGTATTACGTGTTCAGTCCATAGCGTTTCATCGCCATCTACTGGCCTGGCAGCAGAATACAGCGTTTTCACTTGTTTTTGCGGATCTGTGTGAATGTGGATTGTTTTAATAATGGTGTCGTTTGTACTTGTAAAACTCAAAGGAAACACTTCTCTGTTTTAAGCGTATCGTTGTCGTGTAAACGTACTCTTAGTTAATGAAGGGTTGTGTCCTCACCACTGCAGGATGAGCTGAAGTGAGAGAACACAGGCTTGTTGGATCTGCAGGAGATGGCTTTGGCCTGACACATGGAGTAATAATGCGATCCGTCTAGTGCACACGCTTGTTTATCCTGACGTGGACACTTGTACGGCATCTTACAGACACACTGTCCCCCGATACATCGCCTCCATGGAGGACAGAACACTTTTGAGCAAGACAACCGTGTGTAATTCTGAAGCAGACACTGAGCATCCAACTTTGGATCCGGTTTGTCTTTTAATTGTGAATCTGTTTTTTCCTCCAACTTTGGATCCGGTTTGTCTTTCAATTGTGAATCTGTTTTTTCCTCCAACTTTGGATCCGGTTTGTCTTTTAATTGTGAATCTGTTTTTTCCTCCAACTTTGGATCTAGTTTGTCTTTTAATTGTGAATCTTTTTTTTCCTCCAACTTTGGATCCGGTTTGTCTTTTAATTGTGAATCTGTTTTTTCCTCCAACTTTGGATCTAGTTTGTCTTTTAATTGTGAATCTTTTTTTTCCTCCAACTTTGGATCCGGTTTGTCTTTCAATTGTGAATCTGTTTTTTCCACCAACTTTGGATCCTGTTTGTCGTCTAACTGTGAATCTGTTTTTTCCCCCAACTTTGGATCCTGTTTGTCTTTTAATTGTGAATCAGTTTTTTCCTCCAGCTTTGGATCTAGTTTGTCTTTTAATTGTGAATCTGTTTTTTCCTCCAACTTTGGATCTTGTTTGTCGTTTAACTGTGAATCTGTTTTTTCCTCCAGCTTTGGATCTAGTTTGTCTTTTAATTGTGAATCTGTTTTTTCCTCCAACTTTGGATCCTGTTTGTCGTTTAACTGTGAATCTGTTTTTTCCTCCAACTTTGGATCTAGTTTTTCTTTTAATTGTGAATCTGTTTTTTCCTCCAACTTTGAATCCGGTTTGTCCTCCGAGTCTGACTCTGGTTTTCCACCCTGAACTGAATCTGGATTTTGCACTGAATCTGCTCTCTGATTTTGCTCTGGTTTTTTAAATGACTGTTGTTGGATTTGGTGTTGGGTTCCATCGGGTGTTGGTTGTTCCTCCAGAGTCTAATAAGATAAAACAAACTTAATTAAATGTCAAATGTACATCAATCCATTAACTTTTGGAAGCTTGCTTCCACCACCGAATATAAAAAGGTAA
This sequence comes from Siphateles boraxobius, assembly GCF_051911475.1. Taxonomy (NCBI): domain Eukaryota; kingdom Metazoa; phylum Chordata; class Actinopteri; order Cypriniformes; family Leuciscidae; genus Siphateles; species Siphateles boraxobius. The sequence goes on from NW_027508756.1 coordinate 198,941, forward strand.
CTTTTTACCTGGCAAATGTAATTTATGAACTCATAATACCAAAAATGGCAGTTTTAACGTCAGAATTGTGATTTAAAAAGTGGCAATTACAAGCTTCCATAATTAACATGTTAATGTAGTTTTGTTATGATTATCGGCTGGATTGCCCTCGAGTGCCACGAGAGGGCGCTCCACTACTGCTCTGCCTTTCCCTGAACTGTTCACGCACACACCCTGGACTGTTCACGCACACACCCTGGACTGTTCACGCACACACCCTGAACTGTTCACGCACACACCCTGAACTGTTCACGCACACACCCTGAACTGTTCACGCACACACCCTGGACTGTTCACGCACACACCCTGAACTGTTCACGCACACACCCTGAACTGTGCACGCACACACCCTGGACTGTTCACGCACACACCCTGAACTGTTCACGCACACACCCTGGACTGTTCACGCACACACCCTGGACTGTTCACGCACACACCCTGAACTGTTCACGCACACACCCTGGACTGTTCACGCACACACCCTGAACTGTTCACGCACACACCCTGAACTGTTCACGCACACACCCTGAACTGTTCACGCACACACCCTGGACTGTTCACGCACACACCCTGAACTGTTCACGCACACACCCTGGACTGTTCACGCACACACCCTGGACTGTTCACGCACACACCCTGAACTGTTCACGCACACACCCTGAACTGTTCACGCACACACCCTGGACTGTTCACGCACACACCCTGGAGTGTTCACGCACACACCCTGAACTGTTCACGCACACACCCTGAACTGTTCACGCACACACCCTGGACTGTTCACGCACACACCCTGAACTGTTCACGCACACACCCTGGACTGTTCACGCACACACCCTGGACTGTTCACGCACACACCCTGAACTGTTCACGCACACACCCTGAACTGTTCACGCACACACCCTGAACTGTTCACGCACACACCCTGGACTGTTCACGCACACACCCTGAACTTTTCACGCACACACCCTAAACTGTTCGCGCACACACCCTGGACTGTTCGCGCACACACCCTGAACTGTTCACGCACACACCCTGAACTGTTCACGCACACACCCTGAACTGTGCACGCACACACCCTGGACTGTTCACGCACACACCCTGAACTGTTCAGGCACACACCCTGAACTGTTCACGCACACACCCTGGACTGTTCACGGACACACCCTGGACTGTTCACGGACACACCCTGGACTGTTCACGCACACACCCTGGACTGTTCACGCACACACGGACACACCCTGGACTGTTCACGCACAGACCCTGGACTGTTCACGCACACACCCTGGACTGTTCACGCACACCCTGGACTGTTCACGCACACACCCTGGACTGTTCACACACACACCCTGAACTGTTCACGCACACACTCTGGACTGTTCATGCACACACCCTGGACTGATTACGCACACACCTGTTTCCATCGATCACCTTCACACCTGCATCTAGTTCCACACGCAGCTCCACACACATTAAAACCCCACTGACATTATTACCCATTGCGAAGTCTTGTTTCACTGTTGTGTACATCAGTGGTTCTCAAACCTGTCCTGGAGGACCCCAACACTGCACGTTTTCTTTGTCTCCCTAATCAAAAACACCTGATTTGTACTTTGAGAGACTCTCGCTACACTGCTCTCCAAAACCAAGAAATTATGGATTTGATCAACTGGTCTCTCAACGCAATTGACACCATCTTCTCGACGAGAAGCTTGGGTTCGGGGGAACCTGACTGCCCTGCCGGGACGTTCGCAGCTGGCTACACGATGGACGCGTGGGAGAGGTGGCGGGTCGTGTGTCTGGCGGCTCTTTCCGTGGAGGACGTTGAAGATATCTACCTATTCGGCACCATGATAACAGGTCTTCTGCTGATTGGATTAGGCATTGCCCTGGTTTACCGAGGAACTAAGGAGACGGTGACAGCTGTCAAAAGCCCCGCAAGGCTGCCCGTGATGATTGAAGCGGTGGGCAGAGCTGTCTGCACTCAGACTGGGTCTATGAACCACAATATGGATAACATCATGGAGAAGCTCGCAGCTTTGCAAAGGCAAATGGATCGTTTCAGAGACCAAAACGGAACAGGAGAATAGCCTGCATAAATTGAATGCGGCTACTCGCCCGAAGACCAAACAATCCCAATCTTATCTGTTTCGGCACCCCCCTACCAGCACTGGCCTTGGCCAAGGCCGCTGCTGGAACAACAACTCTCCCGGAAGAGCACTGCAGTGAGCCGCTCTTGCATTCCTTCCCCGACTCCTCAGACACCTGCTGATTGTTGACTCTGCCTGGGACATGATCAAGGTTGTCTCCATGGCAACTTGCTGTGTATCGCTATGACAATCCTGCGGACTGAGGCTCCTAGATTATGGTGCTGGCTTAGCGACTCTCTCCAGGCCTACACACACATGAACTTACACATACACAGATATGCACCTAACCCACACCCCATCCCACGCCTTCGCCGCTTCGTACCCCCAGTCTGACAGGCGGGTCTGTGACCAGCGCCATAATGGCTGCAGGACCGGATGCTGCTTGCCTGGGCTGGACTACCTCCATCCCCCACTCCCCACCATGTTGCAATGTCTTGTTTGTAGAGTGTACTGTTTATGTGCTAATGTTGCTGAGGTGTTTTTTCCTGTTCCCAGACTGTTCTCCTTACAGGAGCATAGTCTGGGGGTCGCCTTTTTTTCTCCTCACCTCTCCTCATGTCATGCTGTTTTTTTTTTTCTCAAGTTGGCGCTGATATAGCAGCCTCGGTAACACCTTATTACCAAAGCAAATTCCTTGTATGTGCACAACACTACTTGGCAATAAAATTGATTCTGATTCTGATTCTGATTCTGATTTAACTCATCAGCTCATTAACCCAATAATTTTATCCCTTAAAGGGATACTCCACCAAAAAATGAAAATTCTGTCATCATTTACTCACCCTCAAGTTGTTGCAAACCTGTATGAGTTTCTTTCTTCTGCTGGACTCAAAGGAAGATATTTGAAGAACGCATGGAACCAAACAGTTGTTTGGCACCATTAACTTCCATAGTAAAAAAAAATACTATGGAAGTCAATGGTGCCAAAGAACTATCAAACAACAAAAATATCTTCCTTTGTGTTCAGCAGAAGAAAGAAACTCATACAGGTTTGCAACAAATTGAGGGTGAGTAAATGATGACAGAATTTTCATTTTTGGGTGGAGTATCCCTTTAAAACTCATCTTGGATCACCAAATGATACATTTAAACGTTTTTACCTGTGTAAAAAAATATCCATGCCTTAAAAAGTTTTGAAATGTCGACACTCTTGCCTCATTTAGTATACGCGGTTCTATGAATATGCAAATGAGCCCCGCCTCCACTCACAGCAGCTCGGAGATCCACTCGGCCAATTTACTGTAGTAAACGCTGCACAATAGTATTGCTCTTTAAAACGTCGGACATATAAAGGTAATTAATATTATTATCCTTTTGCTTGACTTTATCAAACAGCTAATAATGTGTTGCTAAGGTTACAATAAACATGTTCACGATCGCCATCTCAGTCTGCCTTCTAACAATCATCAGAAACGCTTTGAACAACTCAGAACGTCAGTGGAGAAAGGCATTCTTCATAACATCGTTATACATCACACACCTATACAAATATTGCAAAATCTACCAGATTTTTCATATCTACAGAAAAATATACCGGGATAACATGGCTTCTCTCGAGACTCCTCTGCTAGGTCCCCGTTAATGATATGCTAAAGCCCACTGGTTAAAAATGACCAATGCTGTATAATTTAAAGGGTTAGTTCACCCAAAAATGTCAGTAATTACTCTCCCTCATGTTGTTCAACCCGTAAGACCTTCGTTCATCTTCGGAACACGAATTAAGATATTTTTTATTAAATCTGAGAGCTGAATCACTCCTCCATAGGCTTCTAAAGAAGCATACACACCGGGACGAATATCGGTGCGCGTTATTCGCCAGCGTTTTTCAACGCGTTTTTAGTGTTCACACCCAAGCGATTTTCACTGACGATGAGCCGAGTGAACATGGACATTCATTCCCTGACTTTAGATGGTGCTTAATGTAAAACAGAAATACCCCTGTACACAAGTCTATATACATGAAAGACATTTAAGTGAAATGAAACTCACCATCAAGGCCAATTTGCTCTGCAATACCACTCCATAACAGTTCTCTTTTATCAATATTTTTGTAGTCGCCATTGTGTTTGTCATACAGTTCCTTATGTTCCGACACAACGAGACCAGCAGCTCTACATTTATCTTGGCTTGCATCTTCCTCGTCTTCTTCCTGGCAGTGTGTAGACTTTCTGGTAGTATGTGTGCTCGGCAAGACCGTTTTGTGTTTGAGCGCCCCCAAGTTGTGTTTTACTGTAACTTCAGAAGCTCTAGACATGTGAGCAAAAGCGCCAATCTCATTGGTCGGATAGTTTTTGACGCGGCGCGTCAAATAACAAAAACGAACCCGAGGCGTTTTTAAAAAAATTACGCTTTTAAGCGTGACGTTATTTGCGTCGGTGTGGACACTCACATTGGTGCCATTTTGTTTAATCACGAGGCGTTAAACGTCGGCGAATATCGCGCACAAAATTCTTGTGGGATAGCTCGTTGGAAAGGGCTCGTCTTCACCTAGCTTCGATTCGAGTTTGGTGCGATTTGGCCTGGGCATTCCCAAGATATAAGCCCAAAAAGATATGCCTTTGAACGGGCATAACTCCCGGCCCCGATCGGCCACCAACACCGGGATGGTCTCGTTCAACAGGGCTCCTCGGACACTATCTAAGTTCTGAGTTTCAGATTTTTTCACTTTCTCGTCCCTAACATATAAGTGAAAAACCAAATTTCCATTCATTCATTTCAACTCTATATATGCTGTAATACCACTGCTGTCCACTAGAGGGAGCAGCATGATTATACATGTTTAATCTTTTATCAGCTTTCAGTATTGGCTAACAAACAAATGCTTAAAGCTAGTTTTAAAATTAGTTTTATATTATTACATCACAAAGAAATATGTGAAATGCTTATAGACCATTAAAAGAGATTTCAAAAATAACATATCGCACACGTGTGTGTGTGTGTGTGTGTGTGTGTGTGTGTGTGTGTGTGTGTGTGTGTGTGTGTGTGTGTGTGTGTGTGTGTGTGTGTGTAAGCATGCATTATGGAGTTAACATGACAAAACTGGTTTGCTTTAGTGCAGAATACTGGTGAAACCAAGTTGTTTAAAATGAAAGTGAGCCAATTAGTGGTCTTCTACTGCCCTCTGCTGGCCATTTTACTTCTTAAAGCTATTTTTATTATTATTATGATGAACTGGTAATATCCTTTAATATTATTAAACTATATTACCTAAATATTCAACTAAACTAAATTAGATTTTATCAACTATATTAAACTAAATTAGATTTTCAAAATAACATCCCAAAAGTGTGTGTGTGTGTGTGTGTGTGTGTGTGTGTGTGTGTGTGTGTGTGTGTGTGTGTGTGTGTGTGTGTGTGTGTGTGTGTGTGTGTGTGTGTGTGTGTGTGTGTAAGCATGCGTTATTGAGTAAACATAAAAATTTGAGAAATTGTTTTCAATAAAATTATAAGGTTCAAATGAAAACTAAACATTGCGTTTTAAATGGGAAACCTGTAATAAGCTTTTTTTTTACCTACCATTTATTTCAAATATCAATAGCTATAACAAAATGTGTTTAAGCATTTTTATTAGAGTTAATATGAAAAACGTGCCATTAAAAAATACATGGAATCAAACCAAGTCATACAAAACAAGACTGTATTTTATTGCCAGAATAATACAATGTTTTTTTAAAAACGATGCATATGAAAATAAGTAACATTAACAATCAATTCATTTATTCAATCGTTTGAGTATTGAAGAATGTCTCTGTGGTATCATTTCATTCATTTAAATTAATATATATATTATATATATATATATATATTAATTAAAACTATATTGCATATATATATATATATATATATATATATATATATATATATATATATATATATATAATCCGTGAGACCTCCGGCTTGGAACAGCTGCAACTCCCTAACTAGACCACCTAGATTCTTGTGGGATAGCTTGTTTGAAAGGTCCCGTCCTCGTCTAGCTTCACAAAGAAATATGTGAAATGCTTATAGACCATTAAAGTATATTTTCATAATGACACATCCCAATAGCATTGAAAAAACAACAACATTTGTTTGTGTGTGTGTGTGTGTAAGCATATGTCTACTGTACATATGAGTGCAAAAGCACCTGTGAAAACTTTTTATTAATAAGTATAATGGCCAGCAGAGGGCAGTAGAAGACCACTTATTGGCTCACTTTCATTTTGACAGACCTGATTTTCACCAGTATTCTGCACTAAAGCAAACCTGTTTTTCCAAGTTAACTATTATAAGACAATCATTTTTTTTTATCAAAGTGTATCACTTCATTGCTACTGACACTTCACATCAATGCTAGCAATGTGGTAATTCATGGTAAATCACGATAGAAACATGGTAAATCATAGTAAATAATACTATTACATGGTGTATCATGGCAAATAATGCTAGCAATGTGATGAATCATGATAAATCATCCTATAACATGGTAAATCGTGGTAAACTGGCAAATCATGCTACAATCATATTAAATCATACTGGAATGTGTTCAATTGTGGTAAACCATGCTAGAACAGGGTAAAGCATGGTGAATCATACTGGAACTTGGTATACCATGGTAAACTATGGTAAATTATGCTAGATTCATAGTAAATCATACTGGAACATGGTAAATCATGCTAAAACATGGGCTATTCTATCTATGATGTCAGTGGTTAAATGCTTGCTACATAAAACTTAATGTCTTTTGATGCTTGTGTGGTTAAAAATCTTCAATGCCTTAACTGCTTGAACACCGCTAAATGCTGCTTGCAGCTTTAATTTTTGTTTGTTTTTGCGCACAAAAAGTATTCTCGTCGCTTGATAAACTCAAGATTGAGCCACTGTAGTCACTTGGACTATTTTAACGATGTCTTTAATAACTTTTCGGGGAACAAGTGTCAATCCCTTAGAAGCCTATGGAGGAGTGATCCAGCTCTCAGATTTAATCAAAAATATCTTAATTCGTGTTCTGAAGATGAACGAAGGTCTTACGGGGTTGAACAACATGAGGGAGAGTAATTACTGACAGAATTTACATTTTTGGGTGAACTATCCCTTTAACACCAAGTGTAAACGCAGCCAGAAACACCAGCGATTTCAAACCGTGTTTTTGAGACTGTCTTAAAAGAGAATAAAAAGAGAATGTCTGAGTAGAAAATACTCAGCAATGCTGTCGACTTATGAATTTACACATGGTTTGTCTTAAAGCATATTAAAAACACCACATAGACACATAAACAACATTAAAAACTGGGACTTAAAAAACAACAATAAATTATTTAAATCCTAAATCTTTTGTTATTAATATAATATTTATATTATATGAAAACATTTTTATCATTATTATAATATGAGTGTAATTTCTCTGTCAGCAACACCAAATACATTTTTGGAAAAATAATGACTGTTTTCGCACATGTTTCCAAGGCATTAGCGAAGCAGACGTGATTGAACGGTCATTATTGTATTCTAGGCTATATGATGAGATGAAAGAAAAAGAAACTCACGGCGGTCTGGAAGAGAAGACACATGAAGACTGAAGCAGCGAGGACCTTCATGACTCATGCAGCTCTTGCTCTGTTCTGCTCTTTGTCCCGTCAGAATCAGTGACCGTGAGGAGGACGGACTCTCTGCTCGGAAAGGCGTATTTACACTTCAATGATGTGCAAATCTCAGAGATTATAAGTTATAGGGGTCAATGCTGTGAAGGTGCCGGGGTTTTGTTTGTTGTTGTTTTGTGTACAATTGCATTATCTGGCTACCTTTTTAAATAAATTAAATATATTAATATTATATGATAATAATTGAATCAGCTGTTTTCTATGTGAATATATAGTAAACTGTAATTTATGCCTGTGATCAAAGCTGAATTTTCAGCATCATTACTCCAGTCTTCAGTGTCACATGATCCTTCAGAAATCACTATAATATGATGATTTGATGCTCAAGAAACATTTTCTGGTTTTGGTAACATTTTGGTATTTACAGTATCTAGTCACTGTGAATATCTTGTGTCGAATGAGGAACATCCATCGATTACACAATGATGTTATTTGCACATGAACAGTATTTCTCAATATAAACCACCGGAAGTAACAGAGGCATGCATGTATTTTACAGTTTCATAAAAACAATAAGCGCTGAATTTATCGGAAACCCGAGGCTCAGTAGGACAGTAAATAAACATTCATTGAGTTTGTTTAATTATTAACTTGCATTTCAATCAGTCTCAAACAAAACTTATAGGCTACCTCTGAACTGCGCATATCTCAAAGTGCTGAAAGAATTTAAACCCTAAAATAGCTCAATTGTGTATTCAAAGAGTCAGAAATAACTTATTCATATTCAGATGTTTGTTAATTACATGAATTTCTGATTGTGTTTCCTAAAATGACTCTCAACCTCAATCCAGAGAATTTCTTTAACAGAGTTAGATACATCAGATCTTCAGAATACACTTTTAATGCATCTTACAAATGCTAAATTACTTTATACAATTATAATACATTAAGTTTCCAACCACAACAACTGGAAAGCTTAATATAAAACCAACCACCAATGTTGATTATTTTACAGATTTTCCACAAAAAAAAATAGACTTTCCCAGAACCACTAAATATTATGTAGTGCATTTTTATAACAATTAAATGTAGCTAATAACATTTCTTTTTTTAACTTATATTGTGAGGATCTGCTTCATAAAGCTATTAACTAAAGGTTTATTCCACATGTAAAAATGACAAACATCTGTCATTTGTAAGCAATGACAATGTCAAATTCTTGTTTTTTATTGGTGTAAATGATCATAAAAAAAGAAAGCTGAACAGTTGCAGAAAAAAACACGTTTCTTTTGAACTTAAATATTAAAAACTAAACGGCAGGAATAAAAAGACTTATGAACAGATGATAACACTGAAGAGGAATCCTCAAAAACACAGATCAGAAATAAAACTCTAAGAAAAACAAATAAAGGCATTCCAATCCTTCCAGAATGATCCCATCTGTCCAAACACAACCGTAATCGCCAGTCATGTGAGCTGAATATTGATAAATCTATACCGTTTGATTATTTAGAATGATAGTTATGTAAGCGCTATGGTAATAAACATGCATGTTCCCAGCTAACAACACAAAAACTGTTTGCTAACGTTCCCTTTAAGATATGAAAACATTTCTGAATGTTCCTTGAACGTTGAACACGTGTTCTATTACCATTTCTTAGAAGAAGGTTCATTCATAACTTTGAGATAACGTTCCCTGTTAGGATTAGATGGACTGAATAAATTAAATCAAGCATCTAAAGATTTAAACAAGTGTGGAGTCCAAAATTAAGATGGAACTTTGCAATTAACTTTATTGGCTATATTTGTAGTAATAGATGTATTTAATAATATTACATAGGCTACATGTATTCGTTGGGTTCACATGACGCCACTGTAGCTTTGCGCCGCCATCTTGACGACCGACGGTCTCAGTAATGCCAGCAATATGTTGTGCAGGAGCTGCAACAACAGCCGAAAGAGGAACCCCGGACTGGTATTTTATTATATACCAAAAGAAAAGGATAGAAGAAATGTCTCATATTGTATCATGTCTCATCTTTCTGTGCGCACACACTCGACCCGAAGCGTGCAGCCATAGACCCTATACAGCGCGCGAGTAATGAACTGAGCTCTGTTTCGTGTCTGAATGGACAAATTCACACAACATTATGTTTTAAAATGTCCATTTTGGAGAGTATTCATGTGAAATATGTCGGTTATGTCTTAAACAGGGTTGTCATCCAGTCTCTTTGGTAGAGAGAGAGAGAGAGAGAGAGGGAGAAAGAGAGAGAAAGAGAGAGAGAGAGAGAGAGGGAGAGAGAGAGAGAGAGAGAGAGAGAGAGAGGGAGAAAGAGAGAGAGAGAGATAGAGAGAGAGAGAGAGAGAGAGAGAGAGAGAGAGAGGGAGAAAGAGAGAGAGAGAGAGAGAGAGAGAGAGAGAGAGAGAGAGAGAGAGACGAGGAAAACAAACAAGCATGCAAATGGAAATTATCGAGCGATTGATTTAAAGACTATCGCGACAAGCCTAATCCAGATTAATGACAGCTAGCCGTGAGCCGTGGCTAACAGCTGGCAAGCTACCAGCTGAGCCACTTAGCCATCTAACAACTCGCTACTTAGTCAGAGCAAACTACCACCAAAATCATACATTTGAATTTTTTTTATAATACCAACATTTCCCATGATTAAATATAAATCCTTGGTGGCCAGGTGCCGCACTTCTACGTATTTTACCCATCCAGCAACAGTATTGATACGCGTCTGTACTCTTGAAAGCCTTCAAGCGATCCCCACTGTATGGGGAGGGGTTATGCACAAGATAAATATATATATATATATATATATATATATCATGGAAGGCATATTGGGGGAAGTCTGGGGCAGATAATAAAGGACAATGGGGGTAACAAATAAGGATCGGAGCCTAAAATTAAAATTGTATCCATGTATCTCTGTCTTTCTCTCTCATTCAAATGGGCAGTTTGGGCGACCATACCGGGCGAGACCGGTCGTCAATATGGCGGCGTTCTATTTCTAGTGACGTAGGTGGCATCTATGAATAGGCGCCGCTATTAAAGTGTTTATTTAAGATATTCACATTGCTACTCAAGTAACTGTTTAAAGGTATTGTAGGTAGAAATCCACAAAAATACTTTTTGTCAAAATTTGTTTAAACTGTCTTTATATATCAATGCATAATTAAAATGTAAGTACTCTGGAAAAGAAATTATAAAAATCGAGTGTCTGTAGTCCTCTTAGGACTACAATAAACACAGCTCATTATTCCATTAACTCCCACCCCCTCCCTACTCGGCTCCTTCCAAAGCCACGCCCCCAAAACACATGAACGCGCGATCCCGGCCGTTCGCTCAGCTGGAAGAGTCGGACGCATTTACCAGCTTTACCAGATGTAGTGACATCATGTCAGAATCACAAGTAATAAAATAACTAACTTTATCAGTATGAATATAAACAATTAACATGGCTGTTAGTACTCACTATCCAGCTCGCATAACGATACTTGTAAAGTTTAAAATATTTTACTAGCTCGTAACGGAATCAAACTCAATATAAGGCAAAGCTATAAATAGCTTCATTGATACACGTTTGCCGTTACTATCAGTTACACTGTGATGAAGGTGAATTTGTAAGATTCATAACATAAGATTGTTTAGAGATAAACTGAGTAACATACACTCAAACACCTTCTCACAACTGCATTGCAGACCCAAGATAATATAACACACACACACACAACATATATTGTATAGCACATACAGATACAACATAAAGACATAGGTAAACATATGTAGGGCATATAACAACAAACCAAACGTGAAAAAACGGAGTAGGTACAGTTCACGGTGAAAATAGGAACACAGTTTAGGCCGAGGGTAAAGCTAGGTATAAAAATAGATCCCCTAAACTTTTTAACCTAAAGTTAGATTCGGCGAAATTAAATAAAACAGCTTTCGACTGCAGATAGGCCTATTGCTTATTTATCGTCTCAACCCTGGCTCACTAACAGTAACGTTATACTAGTCGACACCAAAGTTACACTGTCATAGCTAAGCCAGTACCGTTAGTTATGCTACGTAACGTTAGGTAGCTAATATTAGGTAGTTAGGTGTGCTAGTGATACATGCTTCATGAAAAAATAAATGCCATCAAAATGAAAACAGCAAGATTACCTGTCCAGCAGAAATAAAGCCATCATGGAGTCACTTTTCAGCCCCTTGAGATCACTCAGTAGTAGCCGACGCTGGAAAGCCACGCCGACTCTCTTATGATTTCTTTATTTATCCAAAGACTTTTTGTTCATAGCCTTTTCAAATACTGTCTTCCTTTTTTTAACTCGTTTGACTTCGCTGCCTCTATATGCAGGTAACGTTACTGAGAATTGTGACTGTTCTTTCTCTGCCATAATTGTTTGTTATTACTAGCTTCCGTTCCTTTTCAAACGGGTGCGCGCATTTGGGCTGCTCCTGTATCAGCAGAGGTGGTATCCATGGTAGCGAGGGAGAGTGACAGTCGCCCCAGCCAATCATTTCTTTCGTCCCGAATGGAATAATGAGCTGTGTTTGAGAGAACTACAGACACTCGATTTTTATAATTTATTTTCCAGAGTACTTACATTTTAAATATGCATTGATATATAAAGACAGTTTGAAAAAAATTGGAAAAAAGTATTTTGGGGGATTTCTACCTACAATACCTTTAAATATTGACGTTTAATAGATTTTTTAGATATCTATAAAAACAAGACTTTTTTGCAGTAAAGCCGTTTTTTACTTGGCAAGTGCTTGTTTAGTGAGCATTCACAAGCACAATGATTTTACACAATAAGGAAAGTGTTTTACTTCGTAGCTACTAATCAAAAATCGGCACGACTTTTAAGATTCATAATGTCGGATTACGAAAATTAACGATTTACTACAAATAAAAAACATTGCTATTAATAGTAACCACAAATTAAACATGCCTCTGCTACACCATAGTTTAACCTTGGTATTTGTGTTAAAACTGTGGTTATACAAATAGTAGCCTAATCAGAGCCGGCGCCAGCCGAGCACTGATGAGGGGGCGTCTGAAATACCGAGAGGGGGCGTTCACATTAACGCACGTCACCACTTTTTGCCAGGGTCGATCTTCTCCCCACCACTTTTTAAAACATCTTCGCGGCACGGATGTACCAATACAAATTAATAAAACATCTCCAGTTAACTAGCAGAGGATGCATTTTGTTCGTTTGTCAAATTAGAGTTGTTCTAGCGCTGAAATGTGTTGCTTTTTAAATCAAGTGATCAAAGTGCTCGTTGCCGCTGCGATCAGTGAAGCGGATACAGTGTTGTCTTGTGGCTCGCGCAGTTTTCACACTGACGCGCGTTTCAATCTATCGCTGTTGCGGGAGACTCTATTCGTTACAATGAAATCACAAAAGAAAATGCACACAAACGTGTCCCTGCTTGATATAGACTGTTATAGACGATTGATAAGACGTTTTAATGAGAGAGAGAAAAAAACTTTTTGCTAAAAAGGCTTAGCCTTCCCCTGGCCACGGACTTGAGACTAGCAATATACAATTCGAGTGAAATTTTCTCCCTCAAAAGCAGCCTGACTGCTTCTACTAGTTGCTTTTATAAAGAAATGCCCAGGGCCGGCGCCACGTTGCTGGTCTAGGATCAGTTTCCTCCACTCCATAACCAAATGATAAGCGCGACTGGGCTGGCTCAGCTGTGGTCTGTGGAAAACGACGTAAACTGCATGCGTGCGCACGCGCAGAGATAATTCATGCGCGTGATAATTCATTTTATGCAGGATTTATGCATTTTTTTTCGATAAACAATTTTTAAATAAATGAAAGCAATATAATTTATAAATTGCAGGATTTATGCATTTTTTTCGATAAACAATTTTTAAATAAATGAAAGAAATATAATTTATAAATTGCAATGTTTTTATTAAATTGTTATCACTTTAAATACTCATTGATTTGCACGTTGTGTCCGAGCCCGGCCCGGCCCGACAAATTAACTGTAATTATGAGCCCGAGCCTGTTTAGGGATAAAAATTGCTAGCTATGAAATTAGCCTTGGCAAGACAAAGACGTCAGCTATTTTGTTTAAAAATCAGGAACATTTCCTCTAAATTTACTGACGTTCTCAACTACTTTCTAAGTTACTTCCCCCCGCCCGCAACATTAATGTTTTATCCCGCTCCTGCCCACAAATAGACTTTTTTTCTGTACCTCCAAAATACAAATACTTTGTGTCGTCATCATACACATCAGACATCAGCATAAATGCTCCTGATAAATTTGTTACTAAAGCATTAACTTTAAAGCTTGTTAAAGCACACATATAGTTGTTCTTGTTGCTTTTCTGCAACAGAAGAATAAAAATGTATTACTTTTTATATGTTTTATTTCATAAATATTTCTAGTTTGAGGGAGTCCCGTGATTCGCGAATCGTTTTATTCTCCCGCAACCCGCACACACAGAGTGATGTGCATTACCGCCCGCGCCCGCGCTCGGCCATCAAATCTAGTCCCGCGCCGCACTCTATTGCGTTGGGAGTGCACGTCTCTAGATCAAAGGCCCGGCCCGGCCCGAGGATAGTGACGGGAAATATCGTCGGTTCGGGTCAAGTTCGGGCTCGGGCAGAGAATCTAGCAGCTAAGCTCTAATTGAGAGTGACATAACCACAAAACTAAACAACGAGGCCATCATTAACGCATGATGCCATGTCTAAACGCAGGATTTTGCTGCATTAGGTAAGGCAATGTTTATTTATATTGGCTGCCAGGCATACAGTGCTTGTTTTTTTTGCTCAAATTAACAGTTTGTAAACGTATAGTTGCGCTAATAACAAGTGAGTTAACGGGAGCGTTTATACTGGGACCTTAAGTTGTTGGTAGGCGACGTTGGTTAAAACTACATGGTTAGGAAATCTATTTAAATGCAGGGGAAGCGCACATTTTAGCCTTACGCTGGAGTTGGTTCACCCTCCGCCTATGCCGACTCTCCCGATTGCCCCCGATATGCATTATTCAACCTTGAAATTATGGAATATCCGTTCTACAGTCCGTAGCCGTCGTGTGATCTTTCCCGTATGATCAATTTAACGTAATGCTAGGGTGAGCGAGCACGCAAAATCAAACGACCAATCAAAATTCGACTTTGTCTAACAGACTGTCCTTAATTAAAATATTATTAATTCAGCTTAATATTCACAAAAACAAGAAAATGTGAAAATGTAATTGGCAAATGTGATTTTTAAATAGCATATTTTATCAGTACAATCCCGTTTACATTCATGGTGATCTGAGGGGGCGGGAGAGTCCCGTTGAGGGGGCGTCGCCCCCTCACGCCCCCCCGTGGCGCCGGCCCTGAGCCTAATCAATCCGCCAAAAAACATAACTACACTTTTACTAGGCTATTGAAACCATGGGGAATTTTCACGATGCAGACGGGTCACATTTGATGAGAATTTACTTCAGAATTAAGGCTGCATTCCAGTCCCAAATTGACATGCCCTTCACTCGCTAACTTCCCTCCGTCTCGTTCACTCGTATGTGCCTCATTGCTAATGCACGAGTGCCCACTACTGGCGGAAACTGCAATGGGCTGTACTGGAACGTCCTAGCCCTTGATCACTTGGAACCAGCTATGAGTTGGTTTATTATTTAAAAATTTTTTTCCTTTAAAGGGACTGTCATAACGTGTCCCGTAGAGATCAAGGGGAGGTGGTAGATAGGCTCAGGACTCAGAGATCATCCCAAAGAGGATTTTTATTAAAGGCCAGTGGAGTAGTAGGGGTGTACAAACTCTCAGTGAAGTGTCACAGAAACAATTCCAAAATTAAACCAAAAAAAACAATATTTACAAAAATAAACATACACTGGACTCAGTGCAAACTTTGATATGACAATAACCAAAGAAAAACAAATTGCTTACAGGCAGCAAAAACCTTCATGATACGTTCAGCAATAAAACCCCCTCCTTTCCTTCCAAGGTTCAGTTTAGACTGTCTTATAGAAGCCTAGAACAGGCTCATTACACTCAAGACCATACCAACTACAGGGGTATCAATACAAAACCTTTGTAGCTTAAATATATGACCATTATCCAATTAACTTTCAAAAATCAAAAATAAATAAAATAAACTCATTCAGCAACGTAAACTAAATACAAACACCATAAGACATTTCTCCATGCCTACATTACCAAGGGTTAAGTTCCCTATTAGTAGAAATGGTTTAACCCGACCCAAGAAAAAGGAAAGCTGTGGACTCGCCCCCTCCTTTGAGGAGTCACAGGAAATGGTGAGTAGACAGCATGTGGGGTAACTGGTTGTAATGTGGGAATAAATACAAATTTGAAATAATAAATAACATAAATGCATAACTAAAATCTTGCCTGTGTGGTTAATGAGAAAATCAAAAGAAACTATAGTAGACATAACATGTTGTGAAGACCACAGATATGTGCACCTATCTGCAATCAACTCCAACAGCATATCTTAAACTTATTATAAATGAGTATTATAGAATAATGAACCTAAGGGACTGCACCATAGTCAACAGAAACACAAAACCCTAAATAACAAATGTAAAGAAACATAAGTCCACAAACAATTTGTAATGGCTACGGCAGTGATGACGAATCTTAGCTCCCATCATCACGGGGACATTGTGTAGGACTTTCTCCCATCTAGCGGTGAAATTGTATTTTGCATTCAAACGAATTGTGCTCTCCAGCGCCTCGCTTTTTCAAATGTGTGTGACATCTACGCTAGCTTGTAACAATCAACCTTTTTCCTAAGGCTGTGTTAACTAAAACGCACAAGGGGTTCTTTCTGAAAGATTGACCAGATTGACAACAACAAACTATAACTAATGACAAACAATATCTTTCCTCCCGGACGTGCATGATGAGATCACGGGTCCGCTCGTTGGTCTCATCCGCCTTTCCTCCCCTCGGGGGCCGCTGCCCATGGGTACACTGGGGTTCCCCTGGTTGAACGCTCTGTTGCCATGCTACTGTGCCCTCAGAGTGCTTCCCAGCGCAATCCTAAGCACCCGTCCAAAGCCTGTACTTCTTTTCGTCTACACTAATCTGTGGCGAAATAAAGGGCGGGAGGGCGGGACTGACCCGAGGCTCTTCAGTGAGCTGCGCGCCGCCACTGACCTTGCTCTCCGAGCGACGAAAGTGGCCGTACGCTCTCGGAGTCAGGTGATGTTCACCATTCTGGGGCTGATCGGACTGATGTGCACGATGTCGGGCGGACCCGTCTGCTCGACACCCCCATCTCTCAGGTCGGCAACTTCGGCGGTAGGGTTGAGTACTTCTGCCCAACAGTTTTCAACCGCCCGTGAGCAGATTGAGGTTATTCTGCCCGACGGCCCCGCCGTCCGCTCAGATCCCTCAGTCTGCCCACCGCCGAAGGCGCCCTCCCACGGTTCCAACCCCGGCCGTTCACCGGGGCCTGGCTCTGGAAGACTGTAGGGGGGATGCCACAGCCCTCTCCAGCCCCGCCCCCCGCTAAACGCTGGGTTAAGCGGCACTTTTGAGATGGGCTGCTCAGAGATGAGACTCAGTTCTTTCCAGGAGTTGGTAGCAGGGCCACTCCTATCCCCGGTGGAGGGCTGGGGAAGAATCCTTATTCAGAAAGAGCTGACTCTCTCGTCTCTGAGCATACAGAGTTCTCGGACGACACAGAGCGCCGCCCACAAGCCGTGCTCTCCTCGTCCCCCTCTGTCCCAGAGGCGGTTGACACGGCGTGCCGTCCACAGACCGCTTCGCCCCTGTCCCCCTCTGTCGCCAAACCCCTGACAGAGCAGGCCCCTGTGGAACCCTGGTCCTTCCTGGCCTCCTCTATCAGGGTGCAGTTATGACCTTGTCCCCACACCAGGCCGCTATGCCGTCCACGTCTGGGCCGGTCATTCCGCTTCGCTGCACCACCGGGGGGACGTCTGTGGTTCTTGACGCCGCTGGCACAGTTGGGAGCCTGCCTAGAGCTTCCCTATCTGTTCCGCTGGGTCGCACGAACCATCGGCTCGGCTATGCGATTCAGTTCGCACGGTCTCCTCCCCGCTTCAGGGGAGTCCGCTCCACTTTGGTCGATGGCCATGCCCCTATCATGAGAGCGGAGGTTGCTACCCTACTGGCGAAGTGTGCGATTGAGACTGTTCCTCCAGCCGAAATGAGGTCCGGGTTTACAGCCCCTACCTCATTGTCCCGGAGAAGTCTGGTGGGTTACAATCCTGGACCTACGCATCTGAACCGCTCCCTTCACAGGCTGCCGTTCAAGATGCTCCTGGCCAAACGCATTTCTGGACACTGAGCCGGGCCCAAGAAATCCAACTTTGGATCCGGTTTGTCGTTTAACTGTGAATCTGTTTTTTCCTCCGACTTTGGATCCGGTTTGTCTTTTAATTGTGAATCTGTTTTTTCCTCCAACTTTGGATCCTGTTTGTCGTTTAATTGTGAATCTGGTTGTTCCTCCAGAGTCTAATAAGATAAAACAAACTTAATTAAATGTCAAATGTACATCAATCCATTAACTTTGGAAGCTTGCATCCACCACCGAATATAAAAAGGTAATTGTAACTTTTTACCTGGCAAATGTAATTTATGAGCTCATAATACCAAAAATCGCAGTTATAACGTCAGAATTGTGAGATAAAAAGTGGCAATTACAAGCTTCCATAATTAACATGTTAATGTAGTTGAATAAATAACAATAGTAATGTGCCATCAATGTGAATGATGTTAAAACTATTCAAACTGTAGGAAAATGAACATTATGTGAGTAAAAACAGCGTGAGATTAATTTGTCTGCTATTAGTTTAAATAAACTGGTAAATCACATGTGAATTAAAAAGCAGGAGTAAAAAGCAGATGAAATATGAACATGGAAAGTGTCCTCTCTGATCACAATATTATGATGCTGAATGTTTTATCACAAATGTGAATTGCACCATCACATACTGTAGTCAATAATTGTATCCCTTAAAACTCATCTTGGATCACCAAATGGTTTTTCAAATGGTGGAAAAAAATATTCATGCCTTAAAAAGTCTTGAAATGTCGACACTATTGCCTCATTTAGTATACGCGGTTATATGAATATGCAAATGAGCCCCGCCTCCACTCACTCACAGCAGCTCGGAGATCCACTCGGCCAACTTACTGTAGTAAACGCTGCACAATAGTATTGCTCTTTAAAACGTCGGACACATAAAGGTAATTAATATTATTATCCTTTTGCTTGACTTTATCAAACAGCTAATAATGTGTTGCATGAACACAAAACATGTTCACGATCGCCATCTCAGTCTGCCTTCTAACAATCATCAGAAACGCTTTGAACAACTCAGAACGTCAGTGGAGAAAGGCATTCTTCATAACATCGTTATACATCATTCTAGTGGGGATTTCTTTAAGACTGCAAGGGAAGCTCGGCTTCCTCTATAATGTCAAAAAATTAATGGTCAAATATGTACTATTGTGTTAACATTTTATTGACTATAAATGCGTTAGAACACGTTTATCTTTAAAACGAGTTCGTTCAGAATCAGCTTCATATAGCAGACTCGATTTCCTTCTCATTAATTCCCGGAGTCACAGTGCATTTCCCTGTTGAAGCCGAGGAGCATCCGCTGACTTCAGTGGCGCTGCATTAAAGGGATAGTTCACCCCAAAATGTAAATTCTGTCAGTAATTACTCTCCCTCATGTTGTTCAACCCCGTAAGACCTTCGTTCATCTTCGGAACACGAATTAAGATATTTGTGATTAAATCTGAGAGCTGGATCACTCCTCCATAGACTTCTAAGGGACTGAAACTTGTTCCCCGAAAAGTTACTAAAGACATCGTTAAAATAGTCCAAGTGACTACAGTGGCTCAATCTTCAATCAACTAGTTCACTAGTGTAACAGCGTAGTGTTATGTCACACGTAGGCTCACTATTGGCCGACGCTGGTCGTGTGTGATGCGTGTGACGTAACACTACGCTGTTACAATAGTGAACTCACTCGACGCCCACAGAGAAGGAAATCAATAGTTGAAATAAAGTCGTTATTTTTGTTTGTTTTTGTGCACAAAAACTATTCTCGTCGCTTGATAAACTTAAGATTGAGCCACTGTAGTCACTTGGACTATTTTAACGATGTCTTTAATAACTTTTCGAGGCCGGCAAGTTCAATCCCTTAGAAGCCTATGGAGGAGTGATCCAGCTCTCAGATTTAATCACAAATATCTTAATTTGTGTTCCGAAGATGAACGAAGGTCTTACGGGGTTGAACAACATGAGGGAGAGTAAATACTGACAGTTTTTTCATTTTTGGGTGAACTATCCCTTTAAAGCTTTAAACAGTTTTTTTCAGTTCTTCAAAACTAGACGGTCATTGGATAAATCTGCGATTATGTTCCGCCCACGGACACTCAGCTTCTCTGGAGTGAATGGAGGAGTGGGCGGGGCTAAACTTCGGGCTTCCGCGTGATGATTGGACAGTCTGTTGTGCATGGAGGCGTGGGCGGGGCTGTCCTCCGGGCTTCCGCGTGATGATTGGACAGTCTGTTGTGAATGGAGGAGTGGGCGGGGCTGTCATTCGGGTTTCTGCGTGATGATTGGAGGGTCTGTTCAAAGTACGCATCTCCTTTTGATTGACAGCGATTTTGTACTATAAAAAGTCGCTGACGCTGAAGCTATTCGAGCTCTGTCATTGCGGATTTTGCAAGTGTAGTCAAAAGACAAACTGCTGCAAACTATTTCTTGGTATTTGCTTGGCGAAATTGCTAAGCAAGTTTCATCATACATTTTACACAATTCACCAATACACCACATTCCTTGTTTCAGTTTAACCTAATTCCCACATTTCCTCCGTCGAGTTTAATATCTTTTTTTTTAGATTGTTTTTTCATTAATTCATAGTAGGCTATATATATATATATATATATATATATATATATATATATATATATTTGACGACACCACAGTCTGCATCATTCATACACCTATACATATATTGCTAAATCTACCAGATTTTTCATATCTACAGAAAAATATACCGGGATAAAATGTCTTCTCTCGAGACTCCCCTGCTAGGTCCCCGATAATGATATGCTAAAGCCCGCCGGCACGTGGATCTGATTACGTTCACTTAAAGTCCCCCTGTAGTCAATAATTTTATCTAGTGCTGGGTATCGTAACAAAATTTTCGATACCGATACCGGTTCCTGAACGATACTTTTTTCGATACCAATTTTATCCATATAACATTACCTAAAAAAAAAACTTTTATTTTTTACACTCATATTTTGAGTCTGTAAAAAAGCACCAGTGCTAAAGTTTTCTATGTTTCCTAATCATTTAACAACATGTATTTTTTACTTCAATGAGCTCATTGTTTCTGCCTTAATGCATTGTTTAACAATGAAACTGAATGAAAATTAATTGAAATGCATTATACACAGTCACCCCTGATAACAGATCACTCTAAATTGTAATTTAGACACATGCATTTTCTGTAAAGCTCCTTTGAAACGATATGTATTGTGAAAAATGCTATACAAATACATGTGAATTGAATTAAATATAGGCTACTGGGGTGCAGGATATATGCCTCGCGCTCGGCACACATGAAGCTTGCGCAAAGCACTGGCGAAAGTAGCCTAATGATTATGGATGTGTCGGGAAACGATAGCAAGGAGATATTTTAACTGTTTATTAATGAACAAGTGTTTACTAAACGTGTTGGCTGCAAAGATGATTATTGCGAATTTGCGATGCTGACTCGTCATCCCTGCAGTAGTGAACGTGCGCGCGCCTATATGGATTAGGTTATCAAACTATTTATTTCTAATTGTTTCGTTTAAAAGTAGACATATTTTGAACATATATAGAACTATTTCTCATGTCTGTGAGGCAAGTATCCTATACGCTGAGTCTTGGTTTATATGTGACGCGCTCCAGTTCTTGTAGTCGAAGGCGGATAAACTTTCTACTCTCGAGTGTATTCTGTGCGCTTTTAAGTTCCTTATCAGATTTACCGTGTTGCCGGTCTTGGCAGCAAATATCTTGTCGAAAATATTGCATTGTGTGCTTATGGCATCGAGTCGGGTACATAGGTACACTTTTGATCATTTCTACATATTTTCTATCTATCTGGGTTGGACGGTTACACACACACACACATACACACTACAGCCTCACGTGCGACGAGGCAGAGGCACGTCTCTGGGCAGCCGCGTAAACTAGTGTTTTTCCGCCACAGCCAATCACGCTGCATGTTTATTGTTTCACTGACGTTGACGAGATTAACCACTTAGGTACCGAAAAACAAGACATGTTTCGATACTCGGTAGTATCGAGGCAATTCGGTCGGTACCTAAAAAGTACCCGAACTCGGTACCCAGCCCTAATTTTATCCCTTAAAACTCTTCTTTGATCACCAAAATTACATATTTAAAGTTTTTTCCTTGACAAAAAATTCTTCATACCTTAAAATAGTTTGAATGTAACTCGACCCCCTTTGCCTCATTAGTATACGGCGTTCTATGAATATGCAAATGAGCCCCGTCTCCACTCACTCACAGCAGCTGTGTTTACACTTGGCATTAAACTGATAGATAACATTTTGAATGGCCGTCTCATGAGAGCTTTGTTCAAATGTCTTTGATAGAGTGGGTCTGAGGCCGCCGTCTTTTTTCGGAATTAGAAAATAGCGGCTGTAAAAACCCGTATGTTTTAGCACAGGGGGGACTAATTCTATTGCCCCTTTTGCTAATGAATTCTGTACATCGGTGCGAAGCACGTGACCCACGTTGCTTCTCACCGAAGTCTCGAGAACCGCCTGAAACTTTGGGGGTCTGCGAGCGAATTGGAGCGAGTAGCCTCGCTTTATAGTGTTCATAACCCAACTCGAAACATCGGGGATAGCTTGCCAGGCTATAACCCGTGTGGCTAGGGCTTGCCACACTGATTGGGATGGGCCGCCTAACATAGGGGGACCTGATGTCCGTAAAAAGACGGAGGTTTTAATTGTAGCGCCAGACAGCGCTATTCCTCTGATAATGCAGAACATTGGACCTTTGTCATCTGCGGTCCGGACTAGTTTAAGGAACCTTGGGGTAACATTTGATAAATCCCTATCCTTTGAAACCCACATCAAATCGCTGACCAAATCCTGTTTTTTCCACTTACGTAATTTAAGTAAATTGAGGTCTGTGGTCTCTCACTCAGAACTGGAGATTCTCATTCATGCCTTCATTTCCTCCCGTATTGATTGTTGTAACTCACTTTTCTCTTCACTTAACATATCTGTTCTTCATAGATTGCAATCCATTCAAAATTCAGCTGCTAGGTTACTTACTCGAACAAGTAGGCGCACCCATATCACCCCGATACTCTGCTCCCTTCACTGGCTTCCAGTAATTTACAGGATCCAATTCAAAATACTAACCATAACCTATAGGGCTTTACATGGTCAGGCCCCTGCTTATCTTGCTGACATAATTCATTTTCATACCCCTCTCCGGTCTCTGAGGTCTAATAATCAAAATCTGCTATCTACGCCACGCACTCGTTTAAAGACATGTGGGGATAGAGCCTCTGCCGCTATGGCACCCAGATTATGGAATGCTTTGTCAACCAGTATTAGGTTTGCTGAGAATGTGGACAGTTTTAGGGGACAAGTGAAGACTCATTTGTTCAGGTTAGCTTTTGGGTAATCTCTGTACTTTATATATTGATAATTTTATCTGTTTTATTTTTATTTTTATATCCATTTTTGTCTATTGTAAAGCGCTTTGTGACTTAGTCTGTGAAAGGCGCTGTATAAATAAATTTTACTTACTTACCTTATATTGTGATTTTTGCACACATTGAGTGTTGGACTGACTGTACAAGCATTTGCGTGTGGGGAAGTCAGTGTTACAACAGGGGAGGGGCCGCCTAGTGAAGGGGGACCGTGAACCCATGTGTTGTGCTCGTGTGCTTTATTTGGGTCGCCGTGAAAACGGCGTTTGTTTGCAAAGACGCGCTGACTGCTGCGGGCCTGTTTACAATAATAAAATCTCCAGCCGCCTGAACTGAACAGGGGGCTGTGGGAAGTTTTGCTGGCTTCTTTGAGGGTGGTCCGGCAAGTGCGGGACACACGCCCTCTCTTTCCTTTGCGTGCTAGGACGGCTTTGGCGGGAAGCGTTCGGCATCAGCCGCAGGGCGGGGCTGAGAGGCCTGTTTCGCCGGCCTTGCTGGTCGGCGACAGCTAGCACGGTTAGTTCCACTCGAGCTCGAGGTCCACGACGGCCTGTGTTAGGATCCGAAGCATTTCAGCGTCGGAGTTAGTTCTGCCTCGCTGGGTCCGCCAAAGGAGACGAGGCCCGCCACGTTGAGGGGCGCTGATCTCCCTCGAACGGGACCGGAGATGACTGAGCTGGAGTGAGTGAAGCACGCGGGGACGTGGCCGGCCTGCATTCACAAACGTCCGTGCTCTCTGGATGACGTTGGCTGCGGCACTTCTTCTTCCTCGGCTGAAGTAGGGCCGGAGAAGGAAGCGCGGGTGAGAGAGAGCTAACGTTAGCCGAGTTCGCAGCACGGAGATAGGCATGCACGCGCAGGCCGCATATCCGCCGACAGAGAGTGCATTTTCTGCGTGGTAGAGTCCCAGGCATGAAATGCAGCTCGCGTGTTCGTAGGCCTCGCTTAACACAAGGCATATGGAACAACGCTGATACAGATATAAACACATAATAAACAGATATTGAAAAGGATATCGCCGGATAGCCACAGGAGAGACGGCGTCAGGAGAAACACGGTTGAGATGTGTAGTCTGCTGAACTGTAGCTCGCTCAGGCTGAAGGCTTGTTCGACGGCGAAGGCTCAATAAATGGTCAGAGACGTGAAGTTTGTCGCTGAAGGAGTAAAATCTGCTATAATGGCGAATTCGGGGACTATTATAGACTGAGGTCACGCCCCCTGGGCGGGCTCGGATGTGTATGACGCAGAGTGATCTCATTGGTCGCACGTCAGAGGCGCCGCGCCATTGGATGTGAAGTTGCCGCAGCGCAGCCTATGAGCGAGCCAGACGCTCATGTTCTAGCTGTGCAGCTGCAAATGCGCTTTTCATAAAGGCTTCAGTAAATCGAGGAAAAGGAGTTTCCCCACTGCGTATAGCTACGCAATACGAAGTGACCGTTCGAAAGGGAACTCCCATTTATCGCAAAAAAAAAGTTTTTACGCTCGCATGAGGTGTTTTTTTCAGGCAATTCAAAAAATAAATATTTCGCAAAACTGCAATAGAAACAGTTTTTGCGCATTTACAGTCACCTGACATAGATGATGCAGTGTTTGGACGGAAGATGAGACAGAGTTCTTTATTAAATTCATAAAAGACAAACGAATTACAGGAATACTTGATTCTAAACCTCAAAGAAATGCCACAATCAAGACCTCGAACTAGCAGAAATGAGGGAGAAACACCTAGAAACTCCTCATATGTGCCGCTCTCAGTATAAGAGTCTCTCCTTGTCATTAATGCTGGATAAGTTAACACACACACACACATTTTTGGAATGACTTATCGCGAGAGGAAAAAATTAGGTAGGCCTATTCGCATAACATTGGTTAATGGAAACGCCGACATTTCGCAATAGTTTTTTGTTGACATTTAGAAAAAAAGGGCAAAAGTTTTGCAAAAATCTGTAATGGAAACGCGCGATTGTTCAGGCGATCGCCTCGTTCAGATAGGCCTAATGTTGCACAATTAAAATGAAAAATGACACACTATCATGTAAGTCTAAATAAACAGTTTTAAAGATTGACGTTTATTTTAACTTACAATAAACGTAAATCTTTAAAACAGTTTATTTAGACTTAGCCTACATGATTTGTAAGGTTCAAATAAGTTTAATTTCTTGTCTAAACTGCGTCTGGCCATTATTTTCTGACAGCCACGCGGGGAGACCACGTTGTGTGACGTCCACCTGTGAATGCACACACACACACACACACACATACACACACACACACACACACACACACACACACACACACACACACACACACACACACACACACACACACACACACGACGGCTGATTGCGTTTACATTACACTGAGATCCGATCACAATGCGTCCTTGACTCCCTCCGGACCTGGACACGCTTATCGGAGAACATTCCCATCAGAAGCGCGTTTACTCTTGTCTCATCAATGTGTATGTGGACAACATCCGATACAGGTCGCATTAATGGTAATGCCAAGTGTAAACGCAGCCAGGACACCAGCGATTTCAGCGTGTTTTTGAGACTGTATTTGGTTCACTGCAGTTTTAAGTAGAAAATACTCAGCAATGCTGTCGACTTATGAATTTGCATACGGTTTAAAGCATATAAAAAACAACATTAAATTATTTAAATCCTAAATCTTTTGTTATTAATATAATATTTATATTATATAAAAATATTTGATCATTATTATAATATGAGTGTAATTTCTTTGTCAGCAACACCAAATACATTTTTGGAAAAATAATGACTGTTTTCGCACGTTTCCAAGACATTAGCGAAGCAGACGTGATTGAACGGTCATTATTGTATTGTAGGCTATATGATGAGATGAAAGAAACAGAAACTCACGGGGGTCTGGAAGAGAAGACACATGAAGACTGAAGCAGCGAGGACCTTCATGACTCCTGCAGCTCTTGCTCTGTTCTGCTCTTTGTCCCGTCAGAATCAGTGACCGTGAGGAGGACGGACTCTCTGCTCGGAAAGGCGTATTTACACTTCAATGATGTGCAAATCTCAGTCAGAGATTATAAGTTATAGGGGTCAATGCCGTGACAATTGCATTAAAGGATCCCATAAGTTCCAGCAAGAACCGCAAAGATGGTCATAACTCTACTATAGAGCTTTGAGGCTCTTAAATTACATTTGTACTCAAGTTAATTGGGTATCCGACCGGATATTTGAGGCACCTTTAGTTTTTACAGTGTATATTCACATAGAAAACGACTCGGTTACTTACGTAACCTCGGTTCCCTGAGAGGAGGGAACGAGTATTGCGTAAGTAGCTTACGCTATGGGAAAACTCCTTTTCTCGAGAATAATGAAGTCTTTATGTAAAACGCATTGCAGCTGCACAGCTGACAGCAATGAACGAAGGAAGCTCGGTCATTGGCTGTGCTGCGGCAACTTGCTCGAACCAATGACGGGGCGACTCTGAATGCGCGACCAATGAGCGCGCTTCGCGCCCGCGGGCGTCAGAGCCCGCCAAGATGGGCGTGGCCAAGAGCTATTTATTGGGCGCCCCGTCATGAGAGTTCTTTAGGTTAAAACGACTGAAGCGAACTAACCAAGCACAAGCACGGCAGCTTACGCAATACTCGTTCCCTCCTCTCAGGGAACCGAGGTTACGTTAGTAACCGAGTCGTTCCCTTTCGAGAGGTCTCTCCTATTGCGTAAGTAGCTTACGCTATGGGAACACCATGCAAAACGCCGTGCGTGCTGAACTTCGCCTTATGATAGCCAGAGGCAGGTGCCTGAGCTGAAAAGCAAAGTTATCATCCAACTAGCTGGCAGAGGCGAGCTTTATATGTGGGAAAAATACAGAGCGGCTAGAAGGCGCTCAGTGTGACACAAGCACATACATAATCTAGATACGAACTCGTAGTTCAACTTGTATCATGCTGATAGTACATTGGAATGCAATGTCGGGACCTGTAGGTTGTAGAACCTGATAAATGTGGACGGTGAGGCCCAGCCTGCCGCCGCACAAATATCCTCGATCGGTATCCCGCTCGACCATGCCCAGGAAGAGGCCACACTCCTGGTGGAGTGTGCTTTGACTCCCCAGGGGCATTGAAGTCCCTTAGCTTCATAACCCAGCGCTATAGCCTCAACTATCCAGTGAGAGATTCTCTGCTTTGAAACGGCGGAACCTTTCATACGGCCGCCAAAGCATACAAACAGTTGTTCTGTCTGTCTGAATAGGGCAGAACGCTCCAAATACACTCTGAGAGCCCTAGCGGGGCAGAGTATATTAGCGTCGTGTACGTCTGCTGGAGACGATAGCGCAGTTAGGGAGATAACCTGTGCTCTGAAGGGAGTGGTGAGCACTTTAGGAATGTACCCATGTTTCGGTCTAAGGACGACCCTGCAGTCGTTAGGTCCGAATTCTAGGCAGGCAGCGCTTGTCGAAAGCGCGCGCAGGTCGCCCACTCTCTTGACCGAGGCGAGTGCAAGCAAGAGCGCAGTCTTGAGCGAGAGCTGTTTAAGGTGCACGGTTCGGAGTGGTTCGAACGGGGGCCCTTTAAGAGCGTCTAGGACAGTAGCTAGGTCCCAGATCGGCACTGAGGGGGGGCGTGAAGGGTTCATCCTCCTAGCGCCCCTTAGGAAACGAATAATTAGGTTGTTTCTTCCCAATGGACGTTCCATTACAGGGTTGTGTGACGCTGTGATGGCCCCCACATATACTTTGAGCGTGGAGGGGGTGCGGCCCGCCTCCAGAAGCCCTTGTAGAAAAGCGAGTACGTTCGTAATCTTGCATGTCTCAGGGTTCAGGCCCTTGGCATTACACCAGTCACTGAACACTTTCCATTTCTGGGCATATAAGCGTCTCGTGGAGGGCGCCCGCGCCTCAGCGATGGTCCCACATTTGAGAAGGCGACAAAGCACCTTAGATATCTACTTTGCAATTCGGGGCGGGGATGAAATATCATCCCGCTGGCCTGACTGAGGAGGTCTGGCCTCAGTGGAATCGGCCGTGGTGCAGATTGCATTTGCATCAGATCTGGAAACCATGTTTGGTTCTTCCAGAGTGGGGCTATCAGAAGCACTGCGTTTTTCTCCTCCCTGACCCGACTGATGACCTGTGGCAGCATCGCGATCGGGGGAAAGGCATATAAGGGGCGGCTCGGCCAGTTCTGGGCGAGCTCTTCGTGAAGAAAAGAGAGCAGTGCGCGTTCTCCTTGAACCTGTGAACACTCCTTTCTCACTTTCGTCTCGACCACAATCGTAAAACGTGGTGGTCTGCGAGCGAACTGGAGCGAGTATCCGTGCTTTACTATATTCAATACCCATTTCGGCATATCTGGAATGTTTTCCCATGCCGCTGCGTGTACAGATATGGGCTGAATACAGGCTAGGGGCGGGCCGCTGTGACGTAGGGACCCGGCCAGCGAATCGCCTGAGCTCGTAGCTCTCAGAGGCGCGGGCGCGCGCTGAGCAGCTGAGTGAATGGGCGCGTGTGTGCTTACAACAGCGCGCGCTATGTCTGTAAAACTCGCAGCCTGAGCTGGGGTTGTGTTTGACACTGTAAGGACAGTGTTTATAAGTGGGGGTGCATAAACAGTGGTAGGCACACGCGTCACTTTTATAATGTTTCCCGCTTTTACTGGGGATGAATTCATAACTGTGTGAACAGTGCTTGTGTGTAGTGGTGCACAATGTAGTGAATGTAGTGATCTACATTCATGGGGCGCGCAGCCTGAGCTGGGAATGAATTTGGCACTGTTTTGACAGTATATGGGAATGCACACTTTGTGGACATGTTAACCCTTAGTAACACAGGCAGAAAAAGACTCTTTTTGTGTTTTCTGTGCGTCGCCGTAAAAACGGCGTTTGTTTGCAGGTGAGCGAGCTCTGTGACTGGCCCATTGACTGCTGTATGGACATTTCCAGCCGCCTGTAAGGGGACTGGGTAATGTTTGAGCTTTTGCAGAGAGAGTGGTCCGGCTTTTGCCGGACCACTCTCGGCCTTCGAGAGGACGCGGATAATCTCCGTATCCATGGTGGAGCCCCCGCTCGTGCTAGCTAGCGTCGACGGGGCGGGGTCGAGAGTGGAGCCCGGCCAGTCGTCCGATGCAGCGTTGATGGACAAGCTGTCATCCATTCCCCCATCGTCCTCGGACGCGCCGAAAGTCACAAGGCCCACCGCTCTGCTAGAGGGGTGTGGGTCCGGCTGGGTGAACTGAACCGGCGGTTGGGAAGGTAAGAGCGGCGGTGAAGCACGCGGAGACTGGCTCGGCGTGACGTCACTGAGCTTTTTCTTAGTGCGCGGCTCAAACAGAGGAGTGGGGGCGATGGGCTCGCTCACGGCGAAAACGGCGAGGCGAGCCCGCAGTGCGGAGAGACCCAGGTCATCACATTCCGGGCATCCGCCCTTGGTCAAAGCAGCTTCTGCGTGGTCCCGGCCCAGGCAGCGAGCGCAGATGATGTGACGATCCCCGTCCGGGAGAAGGTCTCTGCACGACGTGCAGGAAGGCATTTGAAACAACGCCTCAGAAAATTGCTCTTTTACAAGTGTCGCGGGGCGAACAGATGTAAAGATACTTGCGTGTGTGGCACGCCGGATGGCTCAGTAGGATGGCGTTCGAAGGCGGCTGAAGGTGCCGACGTCCTCGTAGCAATCCCGCTGGTATGCTTTTCGACGGCGGCGAAGGCTTCAATAACCCGGAGGATCCAGCGAAGAAGGTGTTCGCTGAAGGAGATTAAATCTAAAGAACTCTCATGACGGGGCGCCCAATAAATAGCTCTTGGCCACGCCCATCTTGGCCGGCTCTGACGCGCGCGGGCGCGAAGCGCGCTCATTGGTCGCGCATTCAGAGTCGCCCCGTCATTGGTTCGAGCAAGTTGCCGCAGCACAGCCAATGACCGAGCTTCCTTCGTTCATTGCTGTCAGCTGTGCAGCTGCAATGCGTTTTACATAAAGACTTCAATATTCTCGAGAAAAGGAGTTTTCCCATAGCGTAAGCTACTTACGCAATAGGAGAGACCTCTCGAAAGGGAACAGCTGTTTTAATTATTATTATATATTATATGAATATAGCCTATTTAATTTGTGTGACATGGAAAAATATACTACCACGGATTTTTAAATCAGTATTGCGGTTTTAATTTCAATTTAATTTCAATCACGATTTTGAAACTATATTTAATTTTCTTACACAAACACACCTGTTGTCTGTATAATTTTTGAAGCCGGCTTTATTGACGATACTTGCGGGCACAATGGCGTTGGCTGAATGGTGTGCATTTCGCATATACTGTACAGTGATGTGAATAAGTTAGGACATCCATGCTAAAGTTGCCTAAAAAGAGGAATAAAAAATCATCTTTTGGAAATTGATCTTAAAGCCTTAATTAGAAAAAATCCAACCTTTAAGGACACCAATTTTCTTTGTGAATGAATAATGTAAAATTGGTGTCCTTAAAGGTTGGATTTTTCCTCAATTTTCTAAAATGATTTTTTATTCCTCTTTTTAGGCAACTTTAGCATGGGTGTCCTAACTTATTCACATAACTCTAGGCCTACCTGTATTATGGCTATTAGTGCCATTGTTTCTCTATGTAAACGCGCTAGACAGATGTGTTTGAACCTTGCTCTCGCATCTCATGCATTCTAAAAAAGTCAAAAAGTTCTACTGTTACAAAATGAGTCTCACCTTGTGTTTTTTTCCGGTTCCTTTGGCATACGTCTCATGATTTTAACCACAAAAAAGGGTTCTTTGCGAATAAGGGCCTAAAATGAACACACACCAAATGCAAGTAAAATTCGTGTTGGCCAGTAGCCTAGGCCTCGATGAAATCGCCATTGAACATTTTTATGAATTCTTACAATCCAATGTTGTGAGATCTTGAACGTAAATGACGCTTGGGACGCTCCTCACAAAAGTTTAAGCCTGGCCAATTTAATTATTCAAGCACAAGAATAATGAATAATTATAATAATAATACATTTTATTTAAAGGTGCCTTTCAAAACACTCAAGGACACCATACAGTTGAGTGATAGTCACAAAAACCAGACAGCAATACGACTAAACAACGGCTGTTTAACATCACATCATCTAAAAGAGCAAAAGTGTTACGTCTTCTGCGCGCTGTCCTGAGCTCTTTTACATCATCTGGCGCTTGAACAGACAAATGCACTCAAAATCATGTAAAAAAACAAAAAAGTCTTGACAAGTATCATTGTAAACAGTCGTTATGTCTTAAGAACATAAACAGTAGAGAAATAAAACACACATGTATCAGTATATTGGATCTGCGCTTTCAATCTTAAAGTGACATCAGGCTAATATTCCTGTGCCATCTGTGTCTTTAATGTGCAATCTCTGAAATAATCACTCACTACTGTTGTGATATGTCTAATTTATACATTATAGATTACATGCAGTGTTATTTTACATTTGATTACTTTATTCAGTCTCTCTACCTGAAAACTACTGTAAATGATTAAAATGTATATTAGTTAGGCTAGTATTTTCAGCTGTGGTATCAAAATTGGAATGGAGAATTGTGCATTTTTACTGGATCTACAATTTTGGTGTCGTAACTGCTTGTTTTTGAAAAAGAATAATTAAAATAAAATTGCTAAGAGTTTATTTTACAGTGTCCTTGTTACACGTTACATGTACTTATAGTAATAACAGTAAATTATGCAGAGAAATCTTTCTACGATTCCCATTAATCGCACAGACCTATCAATTATAAAGGAAACAAAAAACAATTATACTTGTAAAATGGGATAAACTGTATTTGATTTTTATACAACTTATTAAACATCAAAACAAGAACATGCACACACACAACAAAACCGTCCCGGCCCGCTACATATGACCAACACCAAAAACATTAGAATTACATCAATTAAAAGTGAACCACAAAACAACCCTTTAAAAAAAATTACAATATTTATTGCACAATATATTATATTTCTCAGCATGATTGTTGGCTGTTTATTATTGCTTTCAAATGATTTTTTTAAATTGCTTGGAGCATCAAATCTAAACTTGTAATCAACTCACTAAGAGTCGTATTGCAGCGCTCTGTGAACGAACGACAGGCCATGCAGAAACACACTGCTAAAGACACATGGTGAAACACACACACACACACTGTAACACACACAAGCGGACACAAACATATTTGGTCTTTAAAGTAAAACGTTACATTCATTACAGCAGCTGTTGTCTGATTGTTCAACCGTTCGATTGGCTGATCAAACGTGCGACTGTTTAAAGAACGAGACAGACTATATGCTCAGGTTTGAGGAACACGTATAATAGTTTGATAGATGACAGAACAGTGGCTTTGGTGTGAGATGTTCTGTGAAAGCGCTTCTCTACATGTGGCTACAGCTGCTCGGGATGTGCTTGTCTCTTCATGTCACGCTGGTGTTGAATGTTGTCCTTCATCACGGAGAGTTTGTGGGAGAACTCTTCAGACTGCTGAGAGCCGCGTGGATGCGGAAATGAAGTCGAGACTCCATCGAATAATCTTTATAATTCAACCTACAAACACAATCAACTCTGAAGAAATTAATCTATTCACTAAGTATCAATCAAATCATTACATGACTTACATCTTTACCATTATATGTCACTGTCAATCACAGTAAGGACAAATTATTTATTTAGCTTAAATGACTATTAATTCAATTTGATAAACTCAGACTCTTTGACAACCAACTTTTTTTAAAACTTATAACAAACGATCATATTTACATGAGATATGTTTACTCTCACTTAATCTCTTAACGGAACAAAACCGAACGATATTTAAATCTCTTAACGGAACAAGAACGAACGATATTAAAATCTCTTAACGGAACAAAACCGAACGATATTTAAATCTCTTAACGGAACAAAACCGAACGATATTAAAATCTCTTAACGGAACAAAACCGAACGATATTAAAATCTCTTAACGGAACAAAACCGAACGATATTTAAATCTCTTAACGGAACAAAACCGAACGATATTTAAATCTCTTAACGGAACAAGACCGAACGATATTAAAATCTCTTAACGGAACAAAACCGAACGATATTTAAATCTCTTAACAGAACAAGACCGAACGATATTAAAATCTCTTAACGGAACAAAACCGAACGATATTTAAATCTCTTAACAGAACAAGACCGAACGATATTAAAATCTCTTAACGGAACAAAACCGAACGATATTAAAATCTCTTAACGGAACAAAACCGAACGATATTTAAATCTCTTAACGGAACAAAACCGAACGATATTTAAATCTCTTAACGGAACAAGACCGAAAGATATTAAAATCCTTAACGGAACAAAACCGAACGATATTAAAATCTCTTAACGGAACAAAACCGAACGATATTTAAATCTCTTAACGGAACAAAACCGAACGATATTTAAATCTCTTAACGGAACAAGACCGAACGATATTAAAATCTCTTAACGGAACAAAACCGAACGATATTTAAATCTCTTAACGGAACAAGACCGAACGATATTAAAATCTCTTAACGGAACAAAACCGAACGATATTAAAATCTCTTAACGGAACAAAACCGAACGATATTAAAATCTCTTAACGGAACAAAACCGAACGATATTTAAATCTCTTAACGGAACAAAACCGAACAATATTAAAATCTCTTAACGGAACAAAACCGAACGATATTTAAATCTCTTAACGGAACAAAACCGAACGATATTTAAATCTCTTAACGGAACAAGACCGAACGATATTAAAATCTCTTAACGGAACAAAACCGAACGATATTTAAATCTCTTAACAGAACAAGACCGAACGATATTAAAATCTCTTAACGGAACAAAACCGAACGATATTTAAATCTCTTAACAGAACAAGACCGAACGATATTAAAATCTCTTAACAGAACAAAACCGAAATATTTAAATCTCTTAACAGAACAAGACCGAACGATATTAAAATCTCTTAACGGAACAAAACCGAACGATATTAAAATCTCTTAACGGAACAAAACCGAACGATATTTAAATCTCTTAACAGAACAAGACCGAACGATATTAAAATCTCTTAACAGAACAAAACCGAACGATATTTAAATCTCTTAACGGAACAAAACCGAACGATATTTAAATCTCTTAACAAAACAAAACCGAACGATATTTAAATCTCTTAACGGAACAAAACCGAACGATATTTAAATCTCTTAACGGAACAAAACCGAACGATATTTAAATCTCTTAACAGAACAAGACCGAACGATATTAAAATCTCTTAACGGAACAAAACCGAACGATATTTAAATCTCTTAACAGAACAAGACCGAACGATATTAAAATCTCTTAACGGAACAAAACCGAACGATATTTAAATCTCTTAACAGAACAAGACCGAACGATATTAAAATCTCTTAACAGAACAAAACCGAACGATATTTAAATCTCTTAACAGAACAAAACCGAACGATATTAAAATCTCTTAACGGAACAAAACCGAACGATATTTAAATCTCTTAACAGAACAAGACCGAACGATATTAAAATCTCTTAACGGAACAAAACCGAACGATATTTAAATCTCTTAACAGAACAAGACCGAACGATATTAAAATCTCTTAACGGAACAAAACCGAACGATATTTAAATCTCTTAACAGAACAAGACCGAACGATATTAAAATCTCTTAACGGAACAAAACCGAACGATATTAAAATCTCTTAACGGAACAAGACCGAACGATATTAAAATCCTTAACGGAACAAAACCGAACGATATTTAAATCTCTTAACAGAACAAGACCGAACGATATTAAAATCTCTTAACGGAACAAAACCGAACGATATTAAAATCTCTTAACGGAACAAAACCGAACGATATTTAAATCTCTTAACGGAACAAAACCGAACGATATTTAAATCTCTTAACAGAACAAGACCGAACGATATTAAAATCTCTTAACGGAACAAAACCGAACGATATTAAAATCTCTTAACAGAACAAGACCGAACGATATTAAAATCTCTTAACGGAACAAAACCGAACGATATTAAAATCTCTTAACGGAACAAAACCGAACGATATTTAAATCTCTTAACAGAACAAGACCGAACGATATTAAAATCTCTTAACGGAACAAAACCGAACGATATTAAAATCTCTTAACGGAACAAGACCGAACGATATTAAAATCCTTAACGGAACAAAACCGAACGATATTTAAATCTCTTAACAGAACAAGACCGAACGATATTAAAATCTCTTAACAGAACAAGACCGAACGATATTAAAATCTCTTAACGGAACAAAACCGAACGATATTAAAATCTCTTAACGGAACAAAACCGAACGATATTTAAATCTCTTAACGGAACAAAACCGAACGATATTTAAATCTCTTAACGGAACAAAACCGAACGATATTAAAATCTCTTAACGGAACAAAACCGAACGATATTTAAATCTCTTAACAGAACAAGACCGAACGATATTAAAATCTCTTAACGGAACAAAACCGAACGATATTAAAATCTCTTAACGGAACAAAACCGAACGATATTTA